>NC_081152.1:21162982-21215482 GCF_958295425.1 Solea solea
GCTGTTCGCTCCACAGAGTGTGACTCCACACACACACACACACACACACACACACACACACTCAGAAAAGCCTCTTAAGTACTCTAAGTGAAAGGATGAATGTGAAGTGACGCCTGTGTTTTTTTACCTGCTTTTATCTGCAGCTTCTTGACTTTTGGATCAAACGATGAACGTTTTTTTTTCTGCAGAAAAACACAAACACATGATTATTCCTGAGCGATGATTTCCTGTCTATAAATGCTTGTTTAAGTTTAAGTTTAAGGCTAAATTCACTTGTTTTATAACCAGGAAAAGAAAAGATTATTGGCTTTTTTCTGCAAACATCACACTATCGTCTGCATAAAGAATGACTCAAATATCTTCATCACACTGTGAAAACAACGTCTTAAAACACAGGATTTTCAGCTGTGAATCTGCAGTTTGATGGGCGTGCACCATCATTAGCCCCTCCCCCACATCCATGTTAGAATGTTACCTCAAATGCATCAATTAAACAACTTTATCAGTCACTCTGGTTGCACACACTCAGCATTTATGAGCAGGTTCATGCACCAGGAGCCAAGAAAACAGGAAACACAAACTTCTTCTTTCAGTTTCTCCCTTTAGTCGTCGTCACAGCAGATCGTCTGCAACAATTCAATTCAATTCAATTTTATTTGTATAGTGCTAAATCATAACATACATGATCTCAGGTCTGTACATAGACAACATCAAGGAGAGCAGAGAAACACAACAGTTCACACAATGAGCAAACACTAGGCATCAGTGGAGAGAAAAAACTCCCTCTTAACAGAAGAAGAAATCTCTGACAGAACCAGGCTCAGAGATGTGCAGTCATCTGCCTCGACCGGTTGGGGTGAAAGGAAAATGGGGGACAGAAAGGGGGGAGAGAAAGGACAAGAGACAGAAGAGAGAGAGAGACCAGGAGCAGATACACAACAACTGTATCAAGTTACAAGTTTATAAAGTTAATGATATCGACTTTTAATTATAGCACAATAATAATGGTGATGATATGTATGATATGGATAGCCTCGAAAACTGGATCTGGATCCTGCAACCTGCAAGATGAGAATACAGAGAGAGAGAGAGAGGGAAGGAAGGAAGGAAGGACACAAACTAGGGAGAGAAAGAGACAAGGTTAATGACATATGAAAAGTCATATTCAAACCTTGAGTGTGAGAGAGTGAATGTGCGTGCACCACAGGAAAAGCCCCCAGCAGTCTAGGTCTATAGCAGCATAACTAAGAGCTGGTCCAGGTTTCCCTGAACCCAGCTTTAACTATAAGCTTTATCAAAAAGGAAAATGTTAAGTCTACACAAACTAACAGTGGTGCTCCCGATGGTCATCCTGGCCTGACTTGAACAGTCACCGGACTGAGTGGACTGACTGGAGTTACCGGACGCCCGGGCCAATCAAATCCATCTAGTTACGTAATGATGCCGCTCGGCGACCTGTCGGCGTCACACAACAATCAATTAGCTCCGCTGTCTGTTCATTCCATCACCTGTTAGGCAGCAATAGTGGAAGTCACATGCGATGTGTAATATTCGAACCATGAAAGAAAATCTCGATTCCCGTTTTCCCCAGGATCACACAGCAAGTAACTATCACGTTTTTAAAGCAGTGGTTCTGTCGCAATATTTTCACTAGGACTGAACAATCAGGATAAAATATCTAACTGTGATATAACTGTGATAACAGTCAAGCCTCTGTTTATATGAAATAACATGAAAATATTAACTCAGGATACATTTTAACCTGAGGTGAGAGAATCACAGAAGTTAGAGAACAGAAGTCATTTCATGTGTTTTTATTTTTATTCTTTCATTCAACAGAAATAAACACATTTACAGTGACAAAAAAAATCTGTGACTTTTATTTTACTCTACGTTAACTTCATTGTTAAATTTCCTTCATCTAAACTAAACAACTGTTGTATTTTTACAATTTCTACTATAAATTAGTTTGTTTCCAACATTTTTCCATCTCCATTTTCTTCTTTTAGACTTTTTTTCTTCATAATACAAAAAAGCCGTAATAAAATGTGTAATTTTGTAACATTTTCAGCTTCATTGAGTCACTTTCTGAAGTAAAACCTTCAAAGAAAATGCAATTTCTGCTGAAAAATGTTCATATTTTTTAATCATTGTTTTTTTTCTAAAGTGAAACCTTTAGAAAAAAAAACGTTTTTATTATTATTATTTTTTTTTTTTCAGTATCAAAGTTTCTAAAGTGAAACCTTTAGAGATTTTTTCTTGTTTTTTGTCATCGTTAAATTTCTAAAGTGAAACCTTTAGAGAATTAAGACAATTCTGGAAAGTGGGAAACTTTGGCGCTGAAGACAACTGTTGTCATGTTGCTCAGCAGAGAGGACGCCTTTAAAAAAAGTCTCTCTTCTAAAGACGCCTCTTCCTCCGCACCGCTTCTTCTCCTGCTGCGCGTGCGTCAACGGTTGGCGACGTCGGCTCTGCGGGAACCACAGGACGCACGAGTCGCTTCTCCTTCCTCTCCAAACCTCATCCGCACAAAGAATGAGGGTCGACGTGTCGCTCTCGTGGCATGCCCGACCTCGTTCACATAAAGAATGAGAGTCATCTTGGCATGGACGGGTACGAGAGACGACGGTTGGCGGTCGGCCGGGGGCCCGCCCCTTTTTTCCCTTCAGAGGAGGGCGGGGCGTGGGCCCGGGGCCGGCGCCGCGTTGCCTGGACTTGAATCCTCCTCAGGAGAATCCAGGACAAGCAGAAACAGGGTCACCCTGATCGTCAGGATGAGTATTTCCAGATAAGAAGCTTCACAGCATCTGAGCACAAATGGAGACCAGAGTCCAGGTCCCAGGTCAGCGGCCGGGGAGGCTGATCTCAGGAAGCCAGTCGTTCAGACCACGACTCTCCTCACAGAACACGTGCAGCTTCTCCAGGGCTGGATCCTCCCAAGAACCTTCAGCCGGGTTCTGTTCACACAAGAAAGAGAGAAAGACACCATGAGTCTCTTTGAGTCCAAAACAACAACAACAGGACCATGAAACTAAAACTTATAAACTTTTAGTATATTTTTGTGCCTATTTTTACGTGGTCTTGCAAAAAAAATGAAACCTACAAAATAGTGTTTTAAAGTCCTGGAATGACTGTCAATGCGCCCCCTGGTGGCCCTTTCAAAAAAAAACCTATATTATACATATATCGACGTGTCTTCGTACCGTGATGAGGACACAGTGCGCGTCTTCCAGTTGCTCCGCCTTGTCGTCGCCGACGATCGCCAACAGTCGCTTGGCGTCGCCGACACGGACGATGCTGATGTCGTTGTCGAAGCAGAAGGACTGGATCAGCGTGAAGTGGATCTGGAGCGCGATGTCGCACTCGAACTGCTCGTCCACGGCCAGGACGCAGAAGGACACGCTGTCCGGGTCACTGTGGGACACAGAGGACAGAGGACGGTTAAACACAATCACATTATGTCATATATTCTTTTTTGTATATATATAGGTTGTTATTCATGTGTTCATTTTGTTCATGTACTCACTCAGTCATGATCTTAGCGCTCTCGTAGACGCCCACCGTGAGTCGCCCGTCGCTCTGAGCACAGAGCAGAGCGTCTTCCAGAGACTTCCCAGGACACTTCATGGTCACAGATTAAGTCCAGAGGAGTGAGTGAGTGAGTGAGTGAGTGAGTGAGAGAAAGAGTGAGTGAATGTTTGTGTCTCTGCTCTGCTTTTATACCACAGAGTCGGCACACGCTCATTCACTCATTGGCTGTTTGAGACACAAAGACAACAATCAAACCCACCCACACTTCAGCCCCTCACCCTCTCACCCCCCCTCACCCTCTCACCCTGAGGGACGCGTGCCTTTAGAAAGTCTTAGAAAGGATCAGATGTAGAAAGTCTGACCTTTAAATGATTCTGAAAGTTTAAAGAAACGATGAAAGATAAAAAAAAACAGAATCTGAAACAAGAAAAACTCATATTAACTTCAGCAGATTATCCTGGAATTAAGATTAAGTTTTTGTAGTGATTTCCTATTCACACCTGTTTTAATCCTTTTCTACATTTATTCTGACATTTGATTCATTCAGGTTTGTGTTTTCTGCTTTTTCTTAAACGTGAATTTTTTAGTTTTTTTGCTTCATAAAACAAAGGCAATCCTAATTTTTGAGGTTTTAAATAAAGCGTCTGTAAATCTATAAGAGTAAAATGTGTAGGTCACTTAAAATGTACATTAAAAACAATCTAAGACAGTTTGTGTTGAAAAGGTTGAGTGAAAAATCACATAATTTTGTCTTTTGTTGATTTTATTCATAATAATTTAGTTACATTTATTTTGAACGAGAGAGAAACACCTTAACTTTAACTCTAAAGTCCCTTAAACTAATAGTAAATTAAAGCTAAGTTACATTTGCGTCAGACCTGAGCGTGGACGCTAATGTAGCCAAGGCTAACAGATGTTAGCTATTATTAGCAATAGCTGTCGCTAACAATGCAGGTACAGGTAAAGATCGTAGTCATAGCAACAAGTTTACAGTTAAAAATGAAACATTACTATGTTTACGACTTCATTTAACACGTTGTTACAGACACTTCAAAATAAAAGCTACATGAAATTGTTGGTATTGACATTCATGAGTGTTGTGACAACACACACACACACACACACACACACAAACCGTCTTATCACTAACCTTAACCATAACCAGTTAATAACTAACACTAACCTTAACTAATAACCTTAATTCAAATCTTAGTCCAGTTCGTCAGAAATTAGCTTCTGCCTCATCAGGACCAGGTTTTGGTCTCCATGAGGACTACTGGTCCTGACAAGGTCAGTGTTTACACACACACACACACACACTGGTCCAGTGTGGCACGCGCCGCTGATTTACATGCGTAAAGCCGGACTTCACTTGAGGCGCGTGGCATCTGGAGATGCCTCCGTGCTTTATCTTCCCGTGCGCATCAGTCTCCATAGTAACAGGCAGATACCATCTGTCCTCGAGGAGGGGGAGGAGTTATAGTTTAGTTACAGGGCAGCACCTGCTGCGCGTGACACTTAAGTTTTAAACAAGAAGAAAAATACGATTTTAGATGTTGTTGTTTGTACGTTTGACAAAAAAACGTTACAGTGCAACGTTTTTATTTCATTTACATAGAAAAACCTGCAGATTATTTTCGCGTAGAGTCACGTTAAAGAGGTGAACATGTAACTGTATGTAAATGAGTTTGGCTCGTGCAGCAGCTTTAGTTCATCCTCAAACACAAAGACTAAAGTCTGACCAACACCAACACCTGTCGCGCGCTGCCGGGGGAGGGGGAGGAGCCTGGGCTCCGCGTGGCAGATGTGCCGCAGCAACAATGGGTCGGTATCGATTTGCACGCGCCTGCCCCGTGGACATGAAAGCTGATCCTTCTTAAAATAGACCAACACACACACACACACACACACACACAGCTGCTCCATCAGCAGATGAAGTTTGTGTTGAAAGTGAAAGTGAAGTCAAAATAAACAACGATAATAATCACATAAACGCGTCATTAATGATATAAAAATATATGTAAATGGTTCAAAAAAGGAGAAAAATACTTTGTGGTGATATTTTTGAAGAAAAATTCCCTTTTCTTCTAAAGAAGTAACATTAATTGATCAGTTTTACATCTTATTAAGTACTGTTTTAACTTATTATTGTACTTAGTTATTTACTTATAGATTTATTTCAGTTCTGTTTGGAGGAAAAATACTTGATACACATGTAATAATAAAAGTGTTTTTGCTTGTGTTTGAATGACTTTTGCTTCTTTTGTTGTTTGTAAAGATTTAACTTTGCTACAAACAAATGATTTTGTTGCTGCAACAAAGAAAGTGAAGATAAGAGAAAAAAAAACATTATGCTGTGTTTACAGCTCACACTGTGACTGATCGGATTCTGATCTGACTGTGATCGGATCGTGTTTGTGTTTGTAAAACACTTTTCATCATCACTTTTTTCTGCTCTTCAGGATCCAAATGGACTTAGATTCGGCGGATGTGGAGACGCGCGACAAAAGGAGCGGCGCGCCCTGAGGTCAGAGTTCATCTGGGCTTTTTGTGTGTCCCCCTCCGTCCTCTCTTTCTCCCTCCCCCCTCCCTCCCTCATCATAGCGACAGTTCTCCATCTGCCGCTCTGGCTTCCACTGAACAATAGCGCTGAATCAATCACCGCCAACCTGTGTCTGCGCTGCGCAGCGGACCCTCCTCCACTCTTTACGCAGCAGCAGCAGCAGCAGTGTAGGCAGACCTGCTGCTGCTGCTGCTGCTGCTCTGAATGATTACGCAGCAGCTTATTAATCAAATGAGCACGAGAAACTGCTCTGGACGCAGAAAAGACGCGTGCGTAAAATGTTTTGCTTTGTGCGTAAAAGTGGAACTGAATATCACCAGAAAGTTTTATGTGCCACAAAAAAACACATGACGCAAAATTAAATTGTGGAAAAGCACGCAAACATTTGTGAAAACTGCTCAATACGTGTGCGCAAGGAGTGCGTAAGAAAGGTGGTCTTTCCATGCTTAATAGTGACCATAAGGTTGGAACGTGCCACAAACTAACACATTAAATAAAATGTAATCCAAACTAAACAAATCGAAAAAAAACTTGCAAATTCGGAACGTGCGTGCGTAAAAGTGACCACGGATCAACAGGAACATGTTCCACGTGGCTTTTGTGCCACAAATAAACACATTTAAACATGCGTTACAGTCTGCGCATGCGTGAAAGTGATGGAGACTCTGCAGAAAGTTGGAAAATGCAATAAACTATGATAGTATATCACATTTAATCCAAACTAAATGCACATCAACTTGTGCAAAGTTGGGGGAGATTCGTGCGTAAAAGTCTTCTCATGCGTTAAAATACCAGAAAAGTTTCAAATATTTTTCATTTAGCCCTACAAATAACTAAAAATGCCTAAAAGTGATGCAAAAACACCAGAAAGTTGCAAGAAAACGCGTAAATAATAAAATAAAATATGCACAAAAACACAATAAAAACATAAACTGAAGCGCAATAAAGTTCAGAAATGTCCCCGCGTGTCCTCACAAGTCCCCAGAGTAAATAAACAAAGACAGGGGCAGGTTTTTGTGTGGACAGCTGATGTCCACGTGCTCCAGCAGCAGATTGCTCAGCACAGCGTTCTGGCACGCGCTGCTCATTTGCATGTGTATGAGGAGCAGTGATAATAGGAGAGGCTTCTGCGGACAATGGAGGTCGTTTTTACAGCCAAGGCTCAGTCTGCAGATGTCATCTTCATCACCATCATCATCACCCACCTGCCCTCTCTCCTCCTCCTCTTCCTCCTGCTGCTGCTGCTGCTCTGAGGGGGAGGAGCAAAACTTTCTCTGTTGTTGTTGTTGAAAAATCCAAAATTCAAGATTTTTTACGTCCACACATTGAAAAAAAATAAGTTCCTTTTAAAATATATGAAATACAAGCGCAGATTAAATCAGATTATGATCGAAAATAAAGAAAATTAAATCAAAAAAGTCACACTTTTAACACCCAAACTCTGCAACAATTTACTTTTCCAAACGTTTGCATTAACTCTCACAGATTATATATTTACGTTAAATCCAGGCTATAACTTTAAGAATTTTCTTTATACTCATTTTTAAAGTAAAGTGCAACTTTAATAACATGCTTTAATTCTTTATTAAAGACACGTCCTAAAGTGTAGTCTACTGTTGCATTTGTACTTTTATATTTTTTATCATTTATTGCTTATTTTATGTTATTTGCGTTCTTGTTGTCGTCACGTGACCTGTGAAAACCTTTGCATGATCAACAAAAAGAAAAATTTAATCTACATTTGTGCAAAAAACATGCACATGTGCACAAACTCTTCACTCTTTAAAAACAAGAGTGAGTGTGTGTGTGTGTATGGGGGGGGGGGGGGGGGGGGTGAAAAGGGTGGGTGCGTGCCACTTTGACCCCCCATCAATCTGCCACGAGCCACAGAGTGCGCGCGAGACAATAGCATTATCATACCAATGCAGCAGCAGCAGCCAATCAGAGCGCAGCTCTTTCTCTGCGCCGCACGAGCTGCGGACTATAAAGAGCGCGAGACAACAGACCTGAGATCACTCACTCTCTCTCTCACTCACTCACTCACTCACGCTCTCACCGAGGATTAAACTCTCCCTTCAAACTCTTCCTTCACGGAATAATCTTCATCTTCTTCATCATGACTCTGGAGGAAGTCCTGGTCCAGAAACCCGCAGAGCGAGACCTGTGCAATGGGCAGACTCTGGAGGACGCGCTCGTGTCCGCGAGGGACAACGAGTCTCTGACCGTCGGTGTCTACGAGTGCGCGAAAGTCATGAATCTGTAAGTTTGATATGAACACATGAACATCTTCACGTTAACTGTGTGTGTGTGTGTGTAGATGAAAAGTCTGACCTGTCCTCTGTCCTCTGTGTCCCACAGTGACCCGGACAGCGTGTCCTTCTGCGTCCTGGCCGTGGACGAGCAGTTCGAGTGCGACATCGCGCTCCAGATCCACTTCACGCTGATCCAGTCCTTCTGCTTCGACAACGACATCAGCATCGTCCGTGTCGGCGACGCCAAGCGACTGTCGGCGATCGTTGGCGACGACAAGGCGGAGCAACTGGAAGACGCGCACTGTGTCCTCATCACGGTACGAAGACACGCCGATATATACGATAATATAGGGGTTTATTTTGAAAGGGCCACCAGGGGGCGCATTGACAGTCATTCCAGGACTTTAAAACAGCAAGTGTTTTTTTTTTGCAACATTATTTAGATGTTTTTGCAACGTTACACTATTTTGTAGGTTTTATTTTTTTTGCAAGACCACGTAAAAATAGGCACAAAAATATACTAAAAGTTTATAAGCTTTGGTTTCATGGTCCTGTTGTTGTTTTGGACTCAAAGAGACTCATGGTGTCTTTCTCTTTTTCTTGTGTGAACAGAACCCGGCTGAAGGTTCTTGGGAGGATCCAGCCCTGGAGAAGCTGCACGTGTTCTGTGAGGAGAGTCGTGGTCTGAACGACTGGCTTCCTGAGATCAGCCTCCCCGGCCGCTGATCTGGGACCTGGACTCTGGTCTCCATTTGTGCTCAGATGCTGTGAAGCTTCTTATCTGGAAATACTCATCCTGACGATCAGGGTGACCCTGTTTCTGCTTGTCCTGGATTCTCCTGAGGAGGATTCAAGTCCAGGCAACACGGCGCCGGCCCCGGGCCCACGCCCCGCCCTCCTCTGAAGGGAAAAAGGGGCGGGCCCCCCGGCCGACCGCCAACCGTCGTCTCTCGTACCCGTCCATGCCAAGATGACTCTCATTCTTTATGTGAACGAGGTCGGGCATGCCACGAGAGCGACACGTCGACCCTCATTCTTTGTGCGGATGAGGTTTGGAGAGGAAGGAGAAGCGACTCGCGCGTCCTGTGGTTCCCGCAGAGCCGACGTCGCCAACCGTTGACGCACGCGCAGCAGGAGAAGAAGCGGTGCGGAGGAAGAGGCGTCTTTAGAAGAGAGACTTTTTTTAAAGGCGTCCTCTCTGCTGAGCAACATGACAACAGTTGTCTTCAGCGCCAAAGTTTCCCACTTTCCAGAATTGTCTTAATTCTCTAAAGGTTTCACTTTAGAAATTTAACGATGACAAAAAAACAAGAAAAAATCTCTAAAGGTTTCACTTTAGAAACTTTGATACTGAAAAAAAAAAATAATAATAAAAACTTTTTTTTCTAAAGGTTTCACTTTAGAAAAAAAACAATGATTAAAAAATATGAACATTTTTGAGCAGAAATTGCATTTTCTTTGAAGGTTTTACTTCAGAAAGTGACTCAATGAAGCTGAAAATGTTACAAAATTACACATTTTATTACGGCTTTTTTGTATTATGAAGAAAAAAAGAAAATATTGGGGAAAAAAGTCTTTTCTTTGAAGGTTTTATTTAAGAAAACGGCTAAAATACTAATTTCACATGAATTTATTTGTATGATGAAAAGATGGAAAAATGTTGGAAAGAAACTTATTTAAAATGTCTTTGTTGAAAATATTCAATAAAAAGATAAGAAATGACTTTTGTTTGTGACGTTTTCACTTTTTCCTCCTAAACCTCATGAACTCTGTGTGAATGAAGTCAAAGTAAAAAAAAGTTCAGACCTTTAGTGTAATGTGTCTCCGCCTGTCAGCTGCTCGCTCGCTTGCTCTGTGGTGGAATAATTGACCCCTCCCCCTCGGCGTGGGCCCCCCCTGCTGGACTCATCTGCATGTGTATGGAGCTCAGGACAATAGTGAAGCTGCTGCTCCGTCAAAGTCCAAACACACAACAGCGTCCATTGTCTGGACGGCAGATGTCTCTGCGGCAGCGCCACCATCTGCTGCTGCACCCTGCAGGTGGAGGAGGAGGAGCTGAGGAGGAGGAGGGGGAGGAGGTGAAAGGGGGCGGTCTCTGTGGTCGGCTCTGGCCGGTTTGGACCGGTTGAGGAGGCCACAGAGGATCATCTGCTGCCAGCTGCTGTTGACTCACAGACACCAGGAGAAAGTTTGACAGACAAAGAGACAGAAGATGATGATGAAGAGCAGCAGGAAGCACCTGCTCCACAAAACAACATTAAACACACATTTTTAATCATTTTTCATGAAAATTATGAAGGAAAATAAGGATTAACGCTTGTATTTATGCAGTTTTCTGGGCTTTATACATTAACATAAAATGTTTAGCAGGTTTTTTCCCCACAAAACAACATTTAAATACAACTTTTGAATGACTTTTTATGAAAAATAAGAATTAACATCTGTATTTATGCATTTTTCTGGATCTTTATACATAAAAGAACTTCTTTAGGAGCTTTTGCTCCGTGACAAACTCACCAGGTTCTTGAGTTGAAGAACTTAAACGCATGATAAAATAATACAAAGTTCATTTTTTATGACTTATTACGTCGTTGGCTTTTATTCAGTCTCATTTGTACACAAGTGTAAAATATAAAAAAAGCACTCTAAAAGCACTGCTCTGATCAGTGGTTGGCTCTGCCTCCTCCAGACTTAAACTCCATCTCAAATGAGATTAACGTTCCGACGTTAGTCAGACTAAGATCGTCCAGAACTGAAGAATCTTCTTGGATGAGTTAAAATCCAGTCGTCTGTGTTCTGCATCTTCTTAGACTGCTGGTTGTTCATGACAGCACACAGAGCTTGGAGGTGTGTCTGAGGCCTCTGTAGGCCCGGAGCCCCTCCCTCTTCGGGTCCCTGACCATCCCTCGGACCACAGGCGGACAGTCGTAGCCCCGGCTCTTCTGCGCCCGGTGCACCATGATCCTGTAGACGCCGGTGACGGGGCAGCGGCTGTCTTTCAGCTGGTTGTTGCGCAGATGTTCCGCGGTGAAGCCGAGCTCCTCCAGCGAGCTCCTGATCTCCTCCTCCTCTTCCTCCTCCAGGTTCCAGCTCTCTAAGCCCAGCAGACTCTGAAAAGGACTCACAGGTTCGTGCGGGACCAGTGACCAGGGAAACTCCACCGGTAAGAGCCAATCACAGCCCAGCATCTGGTCGATGGCGTAGCGGTCGTTGGGATCCGGCTTCAGGATTCCCTTCACGAGCCTCTGGCAGGGCCCGGGAACCCAGGGAGGCACGGTGTAGGCGGCGTTGATGATGCAGTGCCGCAGCTTGCCCAGGGTTTCGGCGCGGAACGGCATGGTGCCGGTGGTCATGAAGAAGAGCAGCACGCCCATGGCCCACACGTCCACCGGTGGCCCCAGGTAACTCTCGTCCTTGAAGAGTTCTGGCGCGGCGTACGGCGGAGACCCACAGAAGGTGTCCAGGCCGTTGTTGAGGTTTGAAACCCGCGTACTGAAGCCGAAATCAGCCACCTTCACACAGCCGCGGCTGGTGAAGAGGACGTTCTCCGCCTTCAGGTCGCGGTGGATGATGTTGATGTTGTGCTGCAGAGCAAAGAATCAAAGGTATCGTTATGGATAAATGATTCTACATTTGCTTCCTCACTGGTCTGCACTCCAGCACTCACCATGTATTTGATGGCGGAGAGGATCTGTGCGAACGTGACCTTGCTGGTGTTGTCAGAAAACTTGCCCTTGTTGCAGATCCTGTCGTGGAGGTCGCCTCCTCCCGCGTACTCCAGCACCAGGTGGAGGCGGCTGGGCGTCTCCACCACCTCAAACAGTCGCACCAGGTTGGGATGCTGCAGGGACTCCATGCTGCTGATCTCTCTGGAGAGCAGGCGCTGGGCCTGAGTGTCCAGCCGGGTCTTGTCCAGGACCTTCAGGGCCACTTTTTCTACGAGGAAGAGGAGACGGAAATGCTTGAGCCACTGTCTGAACACAGGAGGAGGAAAAAATGATTTTTACAAACTTTCTACGTCAGTTTAAGTCTACGATGTCTTTAAGAACATGTTCACATCTTTATCTCACTGTGAAACACACTTTTCCAACAGGAAAGTGAAGTTTATAGACCACTCACTCTCCCACACCAAACCTCATAGAGAAAATCAGTGATTTTAGATCTCGGGGACACAGGAGCTGCTGGTCTACTGCTGCCTCGTGTGGTCACTTTGTGTCACTGAGGTCAATCTGAACAAAGGATATTTAAAGCCGAACTGTAAAAATAAGACATTAGAACTTAGTGATGGAGGCAGCAGTGGATCAACTACTCCTGTGTGTGTGTGATGTTAAAATCACTGATTTTCTCTATGGGGTTTGGTGTGGGAGACTTTCCTGTTGTGAGATAAAGACGTGAACATGTTCTTTAGATGTCGCAGACTTATGGTGACGTAGATTTGCTGCTGTGGACTTTGATTCAAATACCTTTGGTGAGAGCGTGGAATCCCAGTTTGACCCTGGAGAAAGCCCCGCAGCCAATCTCCCCGCGCACCTTGTAGAAGCCGACCCTGCGGCCGATGATCAGGTCCTTGATGGTCTTCTCGTCCTTGCACATGTCGCTGGTGAGCTTCTGCAGCGTGCTGAGCGGAGGCGGGGCCTCGGCCTCCTCGTCCTCAGAGCCGGCTGCGGAGCTGTCCGTCAGGCTGTAGAGGCTGTGGTGCAGCTTTGTGTTGGTCACCTGGAAGTGGCTTCCAGGCATCGCTGCTGCAGGACAACACAACGGCACAATTCACTGAATATCTACTTCACCCTCGCATTCTGCTCATATTTCATGCTTTCACACGTTAAACAAGAATTCTCTCTCAATAATAAATGCAAATACTGAATTTGACACATTTAAAAATGTATAAACAGACGATCTGACGTTAATAAAGAGCTAATTAAGCAGTGATTTAAGTTTCAGAGCAGGGGAAAAAATTTATGTGTATTTTTTGGTCACTTTCAGCCTAAAAGAACAACATTTATGGTCTTTTTACTGCTGTCAGACGTGAAATCAGCTCAGATTCGACACAAACAGTAACATCAGGGATCAGAAAATAAAGAATGTAAAAGACAAAGTTTCCTTACCAAGTTTCCAGATTGTTGCTCTTCATCAAATCAAATCCACAGATTTAACTTCAAACACTGACTCATGAGGACACAGAGACAAGAGTTCTCTTCTCACATGCTGGAGTCAGAGTCTCAGCGTCTCTGTGTCCTGCACAGTGACGGACGAGGACTCAGGTGGATGGACACACACACACGTGTGAGACATGAGACCAGTGGACAGACAGTGTGAGCTTCCTTCACCGCTTCACCTCTGCCCCGTCTTTCAGACTCTTCTCCTCAATAAGGAACCAGGGATTAAAGCGGTGTCATGAGCTGTAATCCCATTTCAATTCAGGTCTGTGTCAATCCCTTCAAACGTCAGGTCAGTGTGGACATGAAGACGAGAGGACACGAGGACAAAAACTAAAACATGCAACAGTGACTGTGTACGTGTGTGTGCTGTATGAGAGGATGATTCATGGTGTCACACATGACGTTTTGTTTCATGTGATCTTTTGACTCTTGTTATATAACAGTGTTAGCTGTTAATGTTCCCAGAGAGATGAGATTAACTCTCTGTCGCAGCGCACAACAGATTAAGAGATTACAAAGCATGAGGTCAGCACTTCTTCAGGGGGGCGGAGCTTCTTCATTCAGGTGTGTCGTCCTTGTGAGCGGCAGCGGCGCCAAAAGAAGAGCTTGAACCTGAAAGCCATGTTAGATTTTTTGTGTATTCTTTGGTCACTTTCAGCCTAAAATAATTTTTAAGTTTTAAAGTTCACGCATACAGTATTTTTTGTCTTTGAATATTTACTTGAATCGTTAAGTTTAAAGGCAAACAATTGTCCGAGTTGTTTCCTTAACTAACGATTAACGAGTTATCATTCACTCAGACAGTTAAAACCACATTTTAAAAGAACATTGGCTTAATATCGATATCGTCAAATATGAGTTGACGATAATATGCTACATTAAGCTAATTAACCACGGAAACTGATCGCGGAAGTTATTGAGCTTAAAATCAATCAATAATCCAGGATCACGGAATACTTTTACTTTACAATCCATGAAGTAAATAAAGACAAACAAATGAATAAAAGCAGCGTCGTTTACACGAGGAAAAGGAACAGGAATTAAACGTGGGAAAACACTTTCACAAGACCTTTGATGTGAAGGGTTTGATTCCAGGAACAGGACTCACCCTCTTACCCCCTCATCCTCTCACTCCTCCTCCTCTCTGCAGACGTCTGATTGGATTAAAGAGTACACACTCTGGTCACCTGCGAGCAAACAACTAAATTAAATAAAGTATTTAAATGCTTTGAAACTCTTCGAACAAAGGTGAACATCGTTCACCTTCGTCAGCTTGTCAGCGTGGCTGACCTCTAAACTCAAACTAGACCTTTCTCCTCTTCAGACGGTTGTCACTGATGCTGCTGATGCTGCTGCTGATGCTGCTGATTCGCTGCTTCTCTTCCAGCTCTTTGATTCTCTGACGCAGAGACGTGATCTCTCTGTTCTTCTCCTCCTGCATGAACTGAAGCTTCTGAGGACACAAACACACAAACACACAATAAACACAAGGACAGCCAGAGACTCCTGACCTGGAGACACAGAGAACCCAGGAGAGCTGCAGATTAGGATTATGTGATCATTATTTTATCAATGAATCAATGAGTTGTTTGTATATACTTCAGTTTTAATGATTTCGTTTCGTTTTATGGAGCAAAAAAAAAATATTAATAAAGAAAATATTCACATTTAAGAAGCTGAAAAATCACAGAAACCTTTTTACTCTGTTATAAAAATTAGTTGACGATTAATTGAATATATTAATCATCGCATAAACAATTTTAAGAATATACATGCCATTTTTTTTTTTTTTTTAATTAAGGCAGTTTTGTCATCAAGAACATTGTGTATAGATTCAGTTAAAGCTGCAGTGTGTAACCTATAAACATGCTACAGTAAAATCACGCATTAAAGAACTTGATTTCAGATCAATCTCCAAACTCCCTTAAGAAGCTGGAAAATCACAGACAGAGTACAGTGTTACAGACTGGTTACATCTTTAGTTTATTAATGAATGAATTAAGTTCTCTAAGTACGGACATAACCATCTGTGTGTGTGTGTGTGTGTGTGTGTGTGTGTCCTCACCCTCCTGAAGACGCTCTGTGGAAGCATCACACTGGAGCCCTGATGCTGCTGCTGGTTGATCTGAGCTGAACTCTGAACTCTGGCAAACTTTGCACCAAACTGTCAAAAACAAACAAAGAAACAATAAAGTTCGTAAGTGTATGTTAAAAAAAGGACTCTTGACCTCTTCAACCCTGCAGATTACTTAGTGAATTGTGAAGATAAACTAACTTAAATACGTAATTCACTCAAATATTTGATTGAGATTTCATCTCATTTTGTTGTTGTAATTAAGCCTCCGACCACTAGTTAGCAGCAGGTTTTCAGTCATTTGCATATTTAAGGCTTAGAACACAGTTATTTTTAATAAATCGCCATTTTCCATACTCAGATTCTTGTCAATACACAACGTTAACGGTTTCAAACTTCACAAACTTCAAATTACTGAGGCTTTTTCGGCTTTTTACACATTAAAGTTTTTCTCCATTCATTCATTCACCTCCATCTGCAGCTTCAGCAGTTCACTCTGCTTCTCTCTCTCCTGGATCTTCAGCCTCGTCTTCATCTCCTCCACCTCCACGTTCTTCTCCTGCAGCAGCTTCTTCAGCTCAGTGTCTTTGGCCTCCACTGTCACCACGGCAACAGACAAACAAACAACAACAGCAACAACAATCACATTTTAAACCAGACTTTATAGACTGGCATTCTTGTGGCCTTGATTTCTTATTCATTCATTCACTCGTGCATTCATCTTACAGTTATTGTTTTACACTCGTAAACCTTCATCATCCTAAAGTGCTTTACTTATTTTAATCTCTTGTGCACTTTATTCCTTGTTGTCACGTGTGTTTGTCTCTTGTTTTAATCAGTTCATTGAAAACACTTTGTAATCTGTTTTTTTTAATTTAAATTATTACTATTATTATTATTATTGGAGCCAATTAAACCGAGCAACAGTTAGTGTGGAAACTGAAATATCAACATTAAACCACATCAGGACTTTCTGGATTGAAATTAATTCCTTAATTCACTCGTTGATACGGAGCAAGATGCAATTAAAAAAGAGATTATGGTTTTTATTCATATTTAATGTGGTTGTATATGGGACAATAATGAAACACATTATTTGTTTTGTGTCTTTTGTCTTTTGTCTGCCTGTGTTTCCTTGTTTTGTCTTTTATTTGCATATAAATGAATATGAATGTGGTTTTAGATCAAATGTTTGAAATAAATGAATACAAAAAACATTCATTTATTCACTAAACTGATTAATGTTTCAGGCAAAAACTGAAAAGGTGTTCGACAATCATAGGAATAGAAAACTACAACTACACTACAGAGAAAAACTGTCCTAAATATGTGTCTGACTTTTGATTTAAAAACCTTTATATGTCTCTGGTGAATGAATGAGTGAGCGAGTGAGTGAGTGAGTGTCTTACACTGACTGAAACAGTCCCTGTGAGCGAGCTCCACCTCCCTCCTGCTCTGCTGTCTCACAGCCTCTAGCTCCCTCTGGTGTCTGTCTGTCTCTGTGGCCTTTTCAGTGAGCAGCCGTCGAACCTCAGCCTCTCTGTCCTGACGACAGACACACACACACACACACACACACACACACAGTCAAAGTTATTGATTTACACAGATACACATAATCCTGACAAAGGACTCTTATTATTAATCAGTTTGAAAACAAGTTTTTTGATTTTTCAGCTTCTAAAATATTTCTGGTTTCTTTGCTTCATACAAGAAAATAAATGATTAAAAGTGATTAATTTCACATTTGAGAACATCATCATTTTGAAGTTTGGGAAAAACTGATTGATGTTTTCAAACTTTTTCTTACATTTTATAGACTCATCTAAATATCAATGCATTGGGAAAAAAAATAAGTTAATAAGATAAAGTGTAGTGTTGTGATCAGAGCAGAGCCTGGACCACTTCAGTCCTCACCTCCACTCTTCTGTCACTGCGTCTCTTCAGGTCGACCATGTCCTCCTTCACTCTCTCGTTCTCCACTGAAACATACAATAATATGTACAATAATACAAATACTATGTGAATTATGTCTGGAGTTAATCTGCTAAATATCTTCTTTATCAACTCCTTGTTTGGTCGTTCTCAAATGTCTTGTTTTATTATTCAGTTTGAATGATTTCTTTGTTTTTATGGAGCAAAGAAACCAGAAAATATGAGTCAATTTAGCTGTTTATATTTAACTCTTAAACACAAACTGAGTTAAATTTAACACGAATACTAATTGTATCTGCAAAATTGATCAATGATCACATCATCCATTCTGAGGTGTAACAGCTTTACGTTAGGTAGGAATAAAGTGGATATGATATGATATGTCATTTTAAATAAAAAATACAAAAAGAGTGTTGATTGGCGTCACCTCTGAGGTTGCACTGCTCCTGCAGACTCTGCTGAAGCCGGTTGACGGTGGACAGAAGGACGTCTCGCTCTGTAACACGACCATCGGCAGAAAGAACAAGTCAAGAATCCAACTATTCACGTGTTAAAACTACGACGATTGTCACAAAAACCTTATAAAATCACTTGATTTCAATCCTCCTCATTCTGAGAATCACACACTTCCTGTTTTCTCTGCACAAACCTTCACAGAATCTACAAACGATGCAGATTGATCCACCTGACTGATTCAGCACTGTCACCTCCATTTGACTGCTTTATTGTTATGATCAGTCTTTGTTGTGTTATGTTGCACAAAACATTCATACAACATAGTGTAGTGTCTCCGAGTGATTCGTTTGGCAGAAACTGACCAGCAGATGGAGACAAACGCCCACAGACACATCACACTCCACCTGTCTGTCTCCTAGATCTTGGCAAACACATTCAAAATATACATGTGAGTGCAAACGTGTAGATTTTAAAAATGAAAATAAATACACATAAGTACCTTCAGTGAGACTCTTCTCTTTGCTCAGGTAGAATTTGACGAGTCTGTTTGCATCGTCCAGCTTCACCTCCAGCATGTTGCTCTTACCATGGACTTCTATGATTTTCTGTGGAATCAGAAATAAATAATTCATCTTTATTCACTACATTACAGTTTTCCTATGTACCGAAAGCATTGAGGCACATTCCAGGGGAAAAATAAATATACAAATTGCAAATTGCGTCAGGAAGGGCATCCTTCGTCAAACTTTTGCCAAAACCAAATATGCGAATCGAACCTATGACTTCCCTATTGAAATATTACCTGTGCAATTATGACAACTATTTCTGATTTAATCACATAATGACATGGTTATTTGTAAATACAGCATAGAAACACCCAGTTGTGACCAAAATGGTTATTACAGCTTGCGTTTTTCATTATTGTTAATTTAAAATGAAGATTATTTCAGTATAATTTGATTAATTCAGTGTTATGCTACATACCTGGTACTGTACACACATGTAATACTTAAGAGGCTATGATCTAGCTGTACAATTATATATTTTAATGAATTAGCTTAATAAAGCCAGTGTTTTTTGACATTGTACAAAGATAAACCCGTTTTCCATCTGCCAAACTACATTTTCAGTTATTGTAACGTTCATGTATTATTAACTCGCAACAATAAGTGCATAAAATGAGGACAAATAAGGTGATTTAACTCTGATAAGCCCAGCTTTGACCGAGCTAGCTATATAGCACGTCGATGGCTAATCCACGGTAGCTAAAGCTAACTAGCTCTCTTACCTGCTCTAACTGAGCAAACTCCTCCATAAACGTGTCCAAACTGACGCAGCGTGACGTCATCGTCGCACCTGTGATTCTGTAAAGTTAAAATAAATAAATAATATATAAATAATATAAAGTTACAGGACAATTAATAAGAAACAAAAAAAATCGTATGTGCTAGCTGCTAGCTACCTAACAACTCTTGGCGCGTGCACAGAGAAAATATGGTATTTTTTCACACAAGTGGATGTGGAAAATATCGCGGTTCATTCAGGTAAATACAGAACACATTAGAAAACATGGCAAACAATGTCGATTTCATTTACATCTATGTATATTTATATGTATAAGTCAGAATCTGTATTATTATTTGCTTTGTATTCAATGATCTGCTCATACTGTACTACATGGATGATTTACCTCTTGTAAAAGCTTAATAAAAATTAAATTGAAAAATAAACTACATTTGTAGTCGAAACCCGGAATTTGCACTTGGAATTTAGTTCAGGAATGCTGATCCTTTTACAGCTAAAAGCACTTCTGTTGTATTAGTTGCACTGTAAATCAGTCGTACACATAGTATTGTTTAATTTTTAACTGTAAACATGTTGCTGTGCTGTTTGTGTGCCTAAAACAACACCTAAAGTGCTGTAATCGACTGTGTATTGCTAACAATGGCTCGCTGAGATATCTTTGCGTTTCCCACTTCTCACCTGGAACGCAGGGGTGACGTCGCTCCAAGTTCAAACTTCCGATGTAAATGGAACTTAGTGATGTGACACATAACAGATTTCATTTTAATTTCACTTCCATTCATTTTATTGTTGGATATCCAGAACTATTTTTACTAGATATGAAGCTCCTGTACTTTTACTTTAAGTCCAGTCACACGTGTCGTCTTTGCTGTTCTTTGGAAACAGAAACATGACAGAAAAAAAATGGGCAAAAAGTCAAAGTTATTTATTAAGACAGTCAAATGTAATAAATGTCAAATTCAACACGGATGAACCCTGACTGTTATAAAACACCGTGAGCTAGAATGGAAACCAAAATCCGATCAGTCCATGCGTAAAAAAACCAAATCTGGCTGAAGAATCGTTTGTATTTGACAATAAGCTCTATATACACATTTCCCTTCTCCTTATTTACAACAACATATTTTGCTAAAGACCGATTATTAACTAAGCAATGGCTAACGTATTAGTTAAAAGACATTTCCGTATGTCGCCGAAGCCTCAGGACGAATGAAAACATGACAGAAAAATGAAAGGAAACTTTTACGAGTGACTCCTCTGACCTTTAGTCAGCGGGCTTGAGTTCCATTAAGAGCTGGGCAATAAAACGCTGACAGAATTCAGGTCAATGATGACCATCAAATGTTGGACGTGACGTCCTGATAACACATGCCAGAAATGCCCTTTTCCGCTTGACAAGCCTACTTCCTGTTTGTCTCTGTTGAAAATTGTTTGATTAAAATGGTGTGGAAAATATTCAGAAATAGCAAAAGTGATGAATAGCAGATTTAGTCCCGTCTGCTAAATACGTCAACAAAAATAATCCTTTCATATCACCAGAGTATGAAAATGCTGAGTCATGCTGTCCTGACGTTTGGTCTAGAGTAGTAGTTAATATGCTGTTAGCAGCACTAGCATTAGCACTTACTGTATGTCAGCAGTGCTAATTGTAGAGTACAATATTTAGTCTGACTTGGACTTACTCGGAAAGAGCAGTGTGAGAGAAAGCTCTGCTCGATCTGCTGTAACATCAATTAGGATTTAAACCATTAGAAGACAAATAAATTGCATGTTCATCGTCGTTAACACTGAAGAAGACAAGAAAACAGTACGGGTGCTGATTAGTGTAAAAATACTGTGAAACTGCAACAAATCAGAGGACGTCAGGCGAGGAGGCGGCCTCTAAATGCACCCTGAGGACAGATGACGAGTTCACACGTGTCCTCAAACCACCTCCATGCGTGGTTTTTGTGATCAACTCAAGAACCCATTCAGGACTCACTGGTTCATCTGTAGTTTTCATCTGTACAACACCATCCAAACTCAATGGTGTGTATTTGTTTTCGACAGAGCTGGCAAACACAACCCGTGGAGCCATGTATGTCCATGCCAGTCTGCATCCGCTTTTCACACTCCCGTGTTCTTGCCATTCTTAAAAAACTGGCATGTGGCCCCTCCCTCCTTCCTTCCCTCCCTCCCTCCCTCGCTCTGTCAGACAGTCGTTTCCTCTTCCTCCAACAACAGTTTTTTCCCGCTATCACTGCTTTGATCTTATAGACAGTACGTGGCTAGAGTGTGTGTAGAAGAAATTTGTGTTTCTCCTGATTGTGAGGACTCCAGGTCAGCGCCCTGATCTTGCAAGGCTGCTCTTCTGCTGATAGACAGTAGGGGGCAGTGTCCTCGCAACAAGACATTGAACCATCACAATGACTGTGAAGCTGTTAATCCTGCATAGCTGTGCTTTAACGATGTTTGCATGTGATCACATCACTCTGATCAGACCCTGGTCGGTTGAGGTTTCTGGATTGTTGGGGGATTATTATGGCCAGAAATTAATGATGTCATTGTTCTGTTCTCATCTCATTTCCCTTTTGTTTCCTTTCAACAACTGCAACTTTTTTTCCACAGCCCCGTCACAGAGGGAGGGCTTGTGGGGGGTGGACTCGATCTACGGTGTGACGCTTCCTATAAGGTCAGGGGTCAGATATCCGCCTGGTGTGGGCACGTCCTTTGGGATTATCAGCTGCACGGCAGGGGTCGAGTTTGGTGTCAGCACGAGGCTGTTCTCTCGGTCGACGCCCTCAACGACCGTGTAGACGGGAGCAGAGACGGACGTGATGGTGGAATATGAGTCGTTGTGAGGCGACGGTGAAGTCTGGCAGGTTCTGCTCGGGTTGTCCGTGGATAACCGTGGGCACATTTTCGCCACGTTGAGCTCTGATGTGTAACCTCTGTGGTCTGTATTCTCCACCAGCAGCTGCTGTAAATCTCTCTTTTCCTTCAGCTTCTCTGCCTCAGAGTCTTTGCTGGTCGGTTTCTCCACCTCGGACTGGTCCTCAGGTGAGAGCAGAACCTTGCCAGACGACCGTACCTCGCTCACCTGGGTGTACAAAGCCTCCCTGCCCGGAGCTTGAGCAGCAGGGTTCTGGACTGGGAAGTGTGACTCAGACGCCTCCGGGCACGACGGGTCCCTGCTGAGGGTTTGGTTCAGAATGAGAGGGTGAAACGGTGACACTTCCGAGTCGACGTGGAGGTCCGGGTCGCAGCAGCTGGCTCGCCCCGAGTCGTCGTCTCTGAAGCCGAGGGAGAGCGGCGAGCAGTTGGTGGACGGGGAGCGGTCCATGAGGCAGTCCGTGTCCAGTTCGGTGAGTCGGTCACTCTGCTCCTCAATGTCCAGATCGATGAACTCCACCCAGGGGTCACTGTTGTACAGCTCCGGCCTCAGGTTGGGAGGGGCACCCAAGATGGACGTCAGCTCCCTCAGCTTTCCCTTCTGTGGAGTAGAAGAAGAAAACAGGATGTAGTCAGCTGGTGGTGGTCGAGTTATAAACTCTGAGAAACATTCAAACCAGGAAAAATTAGGTCATCAGAAACAGCCCGAGACATCACAAGTACTGAGACTGACTTCTGATTGGCCGGAGCAGGACCATAACAACAGTGTCCTGGAATATTTGACGTCTCTAGTCAACCATCTTATGATGTAGATGATGAATAACAACAATTACCTTCAGGAGCTCAGGATCAATTCCTCTAATCTTAGGTCCAGGAACAGGAGGCAAGAGAAGTAACATCAACCTGAGGAAGCAAAAAATAGGTAAAAACTATCATTAGTAAGTAAATAAACCTGCAGATACACACTGAGCAGCAAATAAGAACAAGCTTTTCAAAGCTTCACAGAAAAAAACATGGTGTTTTTATATACTGTAAATACTGTATATATATGTACACTGTATAAATACTCACTTTTCCTGCTGTGCAATCACAACTAACATCAGGATGGCAACAAAACACAAGGCCCCAAAGATGAGCAAACCCAACACTGGGAAACTTGACCCTGAGAGGAAAAGACACACTCATGTAATTAAATTAAATAATATAAAGAGTCACAAAAGCCTAAACGTCCTTTGGTCAAAAATACATAAAATGTGCTTCTTTAAAAGGTTTAATGACAGTTCACCTTTGGACGGGATGTGGACGAACACAGAGCTGCTGAATTCTCCAAAGTGTTCTGCGCTGAGCATCCGACACCGAACACGCACCTCGTACTTGATGTTGGTTTGGAAACCAAACAGAGATCTCTGTGTGCTCTTCACAAGGTCCAGCTGTGAGGACACAAACACTAATGTTCAAACATGAAAAACAGCACGCACACACACATGCACGCACACGCACGCAAGAAATCATTAAAAGAATAATTTAGAGATTAGAAAAAACATCATCAGTTGCAGGTTGAACCTTTTCTGGACCAAACGATTCATCGATATTTTACAGACGAGTCGATTATGAAAAGAATCGTTAGTGGCAGCCATATTTTAAAGTTTACCTACAAACAAAAACAATTCTTTATTCACTATATTTAAGTTGTCTTGTCAACATACATCAATGTTTTCTAAGGTTTGGATTAGCATTCTGTTTGTTTACTATAAAATGTAATAGTCTTATTAAGATTTAGGCCAATTCACAGTCCATGAATCCACTGAACATTAGTTAAAGATGCTGATTAGTCTAAAAATACTGTGAAACCTGCAGATCAGAGGACGTCTTTAACGCGTCTCGGGGACTGGTGTCCATGTTTGTCCTCAGTTCACTTTTGTGACCAATTCAGTCACCAAGTCAAACATTTTTGTAAAAACGCAATTTTCTTCTTGAAAAATAAAAATAGTTGAACATTTGTCAAAATCAATGACAGAAAGAGGAACCAACAAATCAGCACATAACAACTCTTAATCTACACCTTCTTCATTTAAATTACCACACAATTTTAACTCTGAGCAAATAAAAGTGTGCTGTAAATAACGAAGCCTCTAATTTAGCAGAATAAAACCAAAATAAAAGAGGACTCACTGCCGCCCATTGGTCAGAGTTGAGGTCGCGGTAGTGGACCTCGTACTGCAGCGTCATCCATCCCGTCCCCACGTCTGCCGACTCCGGCGGCTCCCAGCTCAGCATGATGTCGTAGAACGTTCCGGTCACGCTCGCGTTCAGCAGCATCCACTGCAGGTCCACCGGTGGATCCGGTTGCACTGTGGACACATAAGTTTGACAGGATTGTCTTTATGGTGTTCCTGACGAACCACGTTCACAGGAGTCCCAGAGTTCCTCGTCTCTCAAGGATTGAAAAGATTCTTTTAAAAATAACCCGTTCACAGAGACCGTGTTCTGCCAAAAATCTAACGACTTCATCTCTGAATCCAAGTGAACGTGCCAAACTTTAAACGACGTTCCTAAGAAATACATCGCATTCACAGGAACGGGATTTGTTATCCTAAATTGATTATTTATATTAGTTAAACATAAATTAATGTGCAAAGGAAACTGAATGATTATATATATGTATATATAAGTAATTAATAAGTATTTATAACTTGTACAAATACATTGCTGTTCATAAAAACAATAATAATAATAAAAAAAACCCTCAACCAGAACAGTCGCAGCAAACTCACCGATGTCTTGGACGAAGAAGAACGTCTCGTCGTAGAGGACGTTGCCGTCTCCGGAGCGGAGCTGGACGCTGTACAACGTCCAGATGGACGTGTGGTTCTCGTTGAAGAAGCACTCGTTCGGCCGCTCGGCGCTGTAGTGGGGACACTCGCTCCACTCTTTAGGGGACGTGAGCGGAGGTCTGCGAGGACACAGAGGGACACATGTCCAGAAAAACACCAGAGGAAACAGGAAACTATGGGGGCGCCAGAGTGGATGATTGGCACGGTCAATTTTAGAGCGTCCAATTAACAATGAGTAAAGGAGACTGGGCACCTGGTTCAGGAGTACCCAGTCCCCTTAATGGTACCAAAATAGTCAGCCCCAGCAGTTCCATTCTTTGGCACCCTAACTCTTGGGAGTTAAATGGTACGCTACCGAGGCCTGACCATGATGGGAACACAGTACATGGACAGTTGCAGCATGATTATCTTCCAGAACTGCACCCTCTTTTCTGCACATTGTTAAAGCAAAGCCTTCAAAGTGTTATTTTCCTGGAAAACACAGAAAGCACTGAGTTATTTCCCCTTCTCACTTTTTGTTGTAGAAGAACAAGCGCAGTCTTCCAGGCTCGGACAAGTTGCGGAAAGAGCCGACGTTCCACGTGCAGCGGAACGTCTCCATGTTGGTGGAGACGCAGCCAGTGAGGTGGGGCTGTCTCTGGGGGACATCTGCTGCTGTGAGGGACAGAGACAATAAATAGTGTCACATCACTGGATCAGTTTTGATCCGACAAAGATGTTTTTCTTGAACTCTCTTTTCTCGGCCGCAGATGTTTGTGACTCATGTTGCCAGCGAGGAACATGATAACACGTGTAATTTAACTGCAGCTCAGCCGCAGGGCAAACATCAGCATTTTCTTTTCCTGGAAATCCTTTAGCTCCTGTTCAACAGAAAGCTGCAGCAGCAGAGTTCACAGGGACGACCTGTCACCGAGCCACAGATTTGTTTTCCCTGAACCACAAATTGCAACAGCTTCAATTCTCTACGTCAGTGTTTTTTTAAATCCCAGATTTTACATTTTCAATTTATGTGAGAACTTTAAAGCTTGAATTTTTCCCATAGACACGGACGTTAAAGTCTCGTTTATTCGGTTTGTAAAACGTATCGATATCGAGACATTATTCTGTGTTTTGTTGTCAATCCCGACTTCAACTGGAACGCACCATTATACGCACGTCGTACATAAAAAGAAGACGTACCGCAGCTTTAATTTTGCGTACCGCAGCCTTGGTGTTGTGTACCGCAGCTTTAGTGTTGCGTACCGTGGCTTTAGTGTTGCGTACCACAGCTATGGTGTTGTGTACCGCAACTACGGTGTTGCGGACCGTGGCTTTGGTGTTGTGTACCGCAGCTTTAGTGTTGCGTACTGCAGCTTTGGTGTTGCGTGTGTTGTGTATCACAGCTTTAGTGTTGCGTACCGCAGCTTTGGTGTTGCGTACCGCATGTGGTGTTGCAGCTTTAATGTAGTGTACTGCAGCTTTAGTGTTGCGCGTGTTGTGTACCACAGCTTTAGTATTGCGTACCACAGCATTAGTATTGCGTACCGTAGCTTTAGTGTTGCATACCGCATTTGGTGTTGCAGCTTTAATGTTGCGTACTGCAGCTTTAGTGTTGCGTACAGCATTTGGTGTTGCGTACCGCAGCTTTAATGTTGCGTACTGCAGCTTTAGTGTTGCGTACCGCAGCTTTAATGTTGCGTACTGCAGCTTTAGTGTTGCGTACCACAGCTTTAATATTGTGTACCGTAGCTTTAATGTTGCGTACCGCAGCTTTAATGTTGCGTACCGCAGCTTTAGTGTTGCGTACCGCATTTGGTGTTGCAGCTTTAATGTTGCGTACAGCATTTGGTGTTGCGTACCGCAGCTTTAATGTTGCGTACCGTAACTTTAATGTTGCATACCGCAGCTTTAATGTTGCGTACTGCAGCTTTAATATTGTGTACCGTAGCTTTAATGTTGTGTACCGCAGCTTTAATATTGTGTACCGTAGCTTTAATGTTGTGTACCGCAGCTTTAATGTTGCGTACCGCAGCTTTAGTGTTGCAGCTTTGGTGTGAATGAACTGTCCCTTTAAATAAAAACAGCTGTGGGAGGTTTTAATAACTCGCTGATTGTTTTCTGAGGAGAGAAAACAACAAGAGGAAAAGAACCTCAGGCCCGTGGACAATACTGAGAAGTGTCGGGACGAGTGAGCGAGCGAGAGAGAGAGAGAGAGAGAGAGAGAGTGACGGTACCTCTGACCCTCTTTAGCTGCTGCAGTTAGAGCGGGATAAAAATAACCTGTTTACCATAGACACTGCTCAGAACTGAGCTGAGCTCACGATTAAAGGAAAAATCAATTTGACTCCCAGTTATGCAAAGTATGTTTGTGACTCACGGGGAACATAGTAAACCAGAGATGTGACGAGTGAGTGAGTGAGTGAGTGAGTGAGCGAGTGAGGTGATGAAACGAAAACGGAGGAATAAGTAACATCGATATTTTTTCTTTTTAAATGACAGAGCGCGTGCATCAGAGTGAGTGTGGCCGTGTTTGCTTGGCAGCTGCCGCCGAGTTCACGACCTGTGAGAGTAAACATGTGAGTGGTGGACGTGGAGGTGGAGACACACACACACACACGCTAACGTCCATTAATACAAACTACTGTATTTTCATATGGTCGACTTCTGCTGCGTTCCATTTGTACTCGGTGCTCAGAATGTGTGCAGCCTGTTTTATGGCACTTCCATCAGTGACAGTACGTGGTTTTCAGTACCTGCTCTGACGAGGTTCCTGAGCTGATACTGAACCAGGTGTCTCTGAGTTTACTCTCAATGAGACTTTGCCTGATTAAATAAAGTAAGACCTCCTGCTTAACGCAGACATAAAAGGCTCAATCTAAGGCCACCCAAACCATGTCAATAATGAATACCATTATAAACGTATAAAACAGAATAAACCCTTACAAAGGCTACTGTACTGTAACTGCAGATCAATTAAAAAGACTTAAAAATACCTGAAAACATTACGTTAATCTCTGTCTGGTGTATTTAGCGACAGCAACTGACTTTTTATCTGTAAATGTGTTGCCACGGCGACGTTTGCCTACATTTTTTTCCAATTTCTTAACTGGAACACCATGAACTCGGAGGGGACGAGTTCACCAAACCTAACAATCACTTTGGCATTTCTTTTTCTCTCGTTGCATATTATAAACACTTACGGTTTGTATTTGGTTTGTATTTATATCGCGCTTTTCTAGTCTTGATGACCACTCAGAGCTGCTGTACACTACAGTTCACCCATTCACTCACACTTACATACAGCACATTTTCTATCACTCATCTTTCATACCCACTCACATGCTGCCGACACGGCCTTCCCCTCGGCATGTAGACGAGCGGAGCCGAGAATCTTCAGTCATCTTGGGACATATTTTTATTATTTAAATAATCGAGAATATTTAACTTTATATTTAATATCTAACCGCTCACAAAGCGTATTTTTCCAATTATCCAAACAACAAAGTGCTGCACATTAGGGATTAATAAAATATGGAAACATAAGAGCCTAAAAACAAACAATAAAACAATAAATGATGACAATTACATCACAGATCTATTTTTAGTTTGGTCAGGAAACATGGTGGCCTGGGTTTTTCCATAAAGGCAACAGGAAGTAGCTGTTCCACTTCATTTCCTTCAAAGAACAAACTCAAATGTTCAGCTGATTCCTCTACAAACGACAACGATAATAATAATAATAATGATAATAATAATAATAATAATAATAAACTCTGTGTGTGTGGGAAGCTGCCTTTAATGCAGTGGTCACCAACGTGGTGCCCGCGGGCACCTGGTAGCCCGCGAGCAGCCAACGAGGTGCCCGCGGGCTCATTTCACTTCACCTCACTTGTATGTATCCATATGATCACTGAGTAAAATGTCCTTGATATTGTTTATAAAAACTGTGATAATCATTAGGAGTAAGCACTGGAATTAATGTGTATGCAATTGAATGCATAATATTTATCATTTAAATGGTAAACTGCATAAAATGTTAATATGGTAGCCCTCCATATTATTCTCTAACCTTCAGGTAGCTCTCGGTCTCAAAAAGGTTGGTGACCCCTGCTTTAATGTGTTTTCCTGTGCGCACACACAGAGGCTGGTGGTTATTTACAGACGTTCACACATCAATCACTGAGCTCTTAGGAGGAAACGCTTCATCCTCTCGTTTCCTTCTCTGGCAAAAAGCCACGGCGTTTTCCCTCCACTGATTATTCTGCTGCACTCACACAACAACAGCTAAAAAAACTGTTGCATTACACCTTTATTTTGCGAGGAATGACGAGTGAACGCTAAGAGAAATCTCATTTACTAATCCTGTTTTTTAGATCAAGAAAAAATTTTATTTACGTAAAAATTACAGCAACTACTGTGTAACTAATTATTTTTGTGACATTGGCGCCTTTTTCAGAAATGTTTTTCAATAACACGTAGATTTTTGTAATGTTAGCAACGTTAACGTTCTTTTTTATATTAAGTAAAAATTACACTATTATATATATTATATATACACTAATTACAGCATTTTAAAAAAAATTAAAAATTGCAACATAATTATGTAACACTTTAAGGTGTTACAAATTTTCCAAAAATATAATTTTTGGAAAATTACAGCATTTTACAAAACGTCAACGAATAATGTCTGTGATGTTAGCAAAACATTTTTGGAACATCATGATTTCATAAAATTTTTCAATAATGATTTTTGTAACATTAGGGGATTTCACACAAAACTTCTGTAACGTTAGCAATATCTTATCTTTTTTTTTTTTCTTGAATCTAAATCAAGAACATTTTTAATTTTTTTCCCCCGTAGCACTTTAAGATAACACATTTTACAAAACTTTAACAAATCATTTTGTTAGCGACCCTTTTTTTTAACATTGTGATTCTGATTTTTTTTTTCAATTTTCAATAACAGATTTTGTTACATTAGTCACGTTTTTGTAACATTACAGGATTTCGTAATTTTTTAGCAACATCTTGTTTTTATATCAAGAACATTTTTCATTATTATAAAATTACAAAAAATTATTAAAAAAATGTATTGTTTTTGTAACACCTTAAGATACAAACTTTTACGAATAACTTTTGAAAAAAATGTTAACGTCATGATTTCATAAATTTTTTCTATATGGTATAGTTTTTTAACATTACAGGATTATGCTAAACTTCTACTTTTTCATATTTCTGTGACGTTAACATGCTTTTGTAACATGTCATATTGACAACACATTTTTTGTAGCTTCAGAATTCTATAAACATTTTGGGTAGGGAGGGATTTTGGAACATTGACATGTTTTTAGAACATGTCGTGACAATTTGCTTTTTTGTCAGATGTTTTTGTAACATGTCAAAATGTTATTATTTTGTAACATTATTAAAAAAATTAGGAAACTTTTGTAATATATTGGTAACTTTTTTCTAATATGACAAGATTTTGTTTTTTTTGTGAGAAAAAAAAACACCAAGAGTTTTGTAGTGAAGAGTGAAAATACGACTCCTTCCCCTCTGAGCAGATTAAAGGGCTGCTATGTTTTTTTGAAGAGGTACTTAAAGCTCACATGTACAGGCCAGAGCGAGCTCAGTAAAAACACTCACTGTAACCAGGGACAACAGACACACAAGGACAATTATATCTACACTAGCTTCACTCTATGATTTTGTAACCTGGTTTATTTCACTGTGAGACAACGTTTCTGACTGGAAAATTAAGTTTGTGTTGCCTTGTAAAGCACTCACTCTCCCACACCAAAGCCCATAGAGAAAATCAGTGATTTTAACATCACACACACAGGAGCTGTTGATTCACTGCTGCCTCCATCACTAAATTCAAATGTCTTAGTTTGTAGAATTCAGCATAGTTCAGATTGACCTCAGTGACACAAAGTGACCACACGAGGAAGCAGAGGACCAGCAGCTCCTGTGTCCCTGCGAGTTTAAATCACTGATTTTGTCTATGGGGTTTGGTGTGGGAGAGTGAGTGGTTTACAGACTTCAGTTTCCTGTTGGAAAAGTCTGTCTCACAGTGAGATAGAGACGTGAACATGTTCTTAAACTGACGTAGATTTTATTTAATTATCTGTTTGTTACGCGGCTAATCTCTTTTTATGTTCTGTTGTCCCTGGTTACTGAGCTCATATATACATAATATATGTAAACACATTTAAATGTTTGCACTTTTCTATTATCTCATTATTAGTTGTTTGTATACAGTGGGATTAGACGCCAAACATCATTAGATTGCAGATAATTAAGTTGAATCTAATATAACCATGAATAGAGAAGGATGTAAGAGGTGAAATACAAACAGAGAAGAATTAAATATATACATAAAATGATTTAAGAAGATTTAAAGAGCAATAAAAAGAAAACAAATGTGATTTGTATACGTTTTGTATAATTTTGTGACCGTTTTGGACATAAAACAAACTTTAAAAGCTTTTTTTCCTCATTAAAATTACAATAACTATAATTTGTTATAATGAACTTGAAGTTGGCAAACATGCTGCCGAGTCTGTGTGAAAACAATCTGTCTGTAATTAATGGGACGAACAAGCTTTTGTCTTTCGTTTGTTTGTTTCCTTTCTGTTTTTGCTGCAGGTGAGAAAACTCGCCTGGGAACAAAAGTCTTGTTGTGAATAAATCAGGGAATGAAACAGGAACACGTCCTGGTCCTGGTCCTGGTCCAGGTCTACCACCTTTCCTGACTGTTACGTAACACAGACGGAGCATGAGTTTAATGTTTAACGAAAGCACACGTACGTGTGTGCAAACACTTCACTGCCGCTGCTGTGTGTCGTTTTCTAAAGGAGGGGCTGTGTGTGTGTGTGTGTGTGTGCGTGTGAGAGTGTGTGTGTGTGTGTGAACAGCGTGTCATTGTTCAGCAGTGGAGTGGCTCTCCAGAATTCCTGGGAAGCCACTTGACTAGAAAAGTGTTGGCCGCTCTGCTCTGCTCGGCTCGGCTCTGGAGAGCTGTCTGCTGTTGTGCAACATGTTAAACATTATTTGCTGTTTTCTACTGAACAAATAACATTTATCTGCGAGAACATGCTCCATGTGCACGTTTTTCTCATTCCAAACCATTTCAAATCAACATAATCTGCAACAATAGGTCAAAAAAGACATGAACAATTATCCATTTTAGGATTAAAACCTCACGTACCTTCCTGTGAAGACGATTCCAGGATTAAAGCAGTGAAGAAGAAGGACAAGAACGAGCAGGAGGAGGAGGAGATCATGTTGCTGAGCTGTGAAGGAAACATGTGGAGAATGTGAGTTTCTCACTGCACTGCACTCACAGCGAAGCCCAGGCCCCGCCCACTGACACTCCCACACCGACACAAACAGAACACTTTTCCCGCTTGAATCAATAAAACACAAGGAGCAGATGACTCCGCCCACCTCTGAGGTCCGACACTTGTTTTTCATCTTCTAATTTCATCTTAAATCTCATGAAATTATTTTAAACATTTTCTTTTTGACCTCTTTTAAACACGTTTATTGTTTTTCTTATTTTTTGATACTTTTTAGGCGAGGGTCTCACTTTAGGAACTTTGTTCAAACTCAACAGCTAGCGAGTAATATAGTTGAGTTATAAAAAGTAAGGTTTTCTTGGCTAACAGTTACGCTAAGAGCTAACACAAGCTATCGTTGCACCAGGGATTTGTATCGCTGTTTTTTTTGTCAGAATTTCCGAGTTCCTAGTCGGAGTTTCCGACATAGGATTTCAAGATGGCTGCCACTCTGCTCCCGTTAATCGCTCGTTTTTACTGTTAATCGCATTTTCTGTCTCTGTTTCACGGTAAATCAGTCGTACATGTAGAATCGTTTCAATTTTTGCAATTTCTTCAAGTGTTGCTACAATGTTTTTGTGAGCAAAATACCACGTATAACGTTGTTAGCGACTAGTTTAGCTAACAAAGGCTAGCCTGACATACGTTTGTGTCCAAGTTCCGACGTAAATGGAACGCACCGTTGTACTTTTTCTTTAGCAAAACGTCAACATTTGCTACAAACACAAACACGTAACATGAAATGTGCGCCTGAACGCAGATCACCACGGCAACGCATTGTCCTACACATGTGCGTGTGTGTGTGGGTTCCCACGTCTGCAGCTCCGCCTCCGTCTGTCCTGTCCGTTTGTCTCTCACCGATAAGAAACTCCAGACACTAACAGACTAAACTACAGCTGCAAATAACACTCGCTGTGTTTAGATAAGCAGGTGCAGGACGAGACGGGGACACAGTCAGGGTCATGAACCCCAGAGCTGAGGACACTGAGGACACTGAGGACACCACTGTCCACTGATTTAGTCTTTTTTCACTTAAATCCAGGACTTTTCTGGTAAATGAAAAACACGCTGTGTTTTTAGTGAAACCAGTACAAACTGTTCAAATGTTTTTCTGCTCTGATGTTTGTCACACGTTTAAATTTACATTTTTTACATGTTTAACCCTTTATGACGTTGTCATTTAAAGGCACAGTATGTGATACGGCATCACACACACACACACACACACACACAGCCCTATAATGTACTGTGATCAACAAACACGTACGTTACAGCAGACATTTTTGTTTGTTATTTGTTAAATCTACACACTGTGTCGTCAGTTAATTACGTTTATTGGAAAAATAACGACAGAAATAGGTGCTGATTTAATGTACACAAATAAAGACTTATCTATGTATAAAACATATGTATAAGAGTGACTTAAATGCACTTTTATAAAATGTTGCACATGTATTTCTTTTTTATGTGTCATTTTAATCTCTCCTTAATTTATTGTCTAGCAATATTCTCTCATAGAGACTAGCTTTATTATTTTAATATTGTTATATTTTCTCGATTGAACAAGCAGCTGTTAGGTCTATAAAAAGTGTCACGAAATCCCGAAACGATTTTGAAGAAAATAATCAGCTTTAAGATGAAAATAAAAAACACTCAAAATAATCAAATCTATTGTAAAAAATAGTTATTTTACACATATATTTGTCCTCACAGTTTTTTCTTCAGATTATTGACAGAGAAACAGGAAGAGATCCTAAATAATAAACAACGTCAACGAGAGCAGAGCAAAGACGAGTGAGTGAGTTACAGCCACAGGGACAGGAGAGGGAAAATAAACCTGAAGAAAACTCACCGCTGTGTCCTCACCGTGTGTCCTCAGTGTGTGTCCTCACGTGTCTTCTCTGCGTCTTCACTCGCTGAGAGAAAAGCGTCTGATCGTAAACCCCCAGCACAGGAAAAACCTCCCGAGCTGCAGCCAGGAATGTGTTTACTGTCGAAGAAACCTGACGTGTGCAGCTGTTTCACAACAGCTGGACCTCGCTGCACTGAAGACAGGGAGGAGGGCGCCACCTGCTGGTGACACCGCTGAAAAACAGCCAGCAGATCACACACAGACATCAACAGCAGGAAAATATTTTCAGAAACAAACATTTTATAGTTTTACTGCCATAAAAACAAACATACTATTTACAGCTTATAAAAATACTTTAAATACGTTACATGTTTATATGTCAGTAATTTTTCATTACTAATGCGTAAAAGCTGCGACAATTAAGTAATTGGTTAAAAAACGGACGACTAACTTGTTTGTTCGTGAATGTGTTTGTTTTTCATCGTTTTTTTTTCTCCATTTTTGAAACTTTTAAGGGGCAAATAATCAACAGACCAGTCAAAAAAAACTTTGATGGAATTTTGTAACGCTACAATTACACGGAAATTCCATCATTAAGAAAGCATGTGACCTTAAAATGCTTTAAAAAAAAAAAAACACCACGTTTATCAAAAAAATAACTGACTTACAAACAGAAGAAACTGCAAAAAAGTGAAGTTCCAAAAAATTCTTATTGTAGCGACAAATATGTTTAACATTGCTAAAATATTTTAATAAAATGGCAAAATTCTCCGGTTACTTAAAAATAACACATTCTTTTAATAAAATGTGACGTTGAAAAAAGAAAACGTGACAAAAAATAGTTGTTTCCTAAAAATGTTCTTCGGGTTTGTCATGTTACAAAAATAACTTTTTTTCAAAAACAGTCACAACAGTTTCCAAAAAAATACACCCCAAAAAAAATACATTTCATTTGGTTAACCAGTTTTTTTTTTGTGATGTTACCAAAAAAAGTGACAGAAATAGTTGCGTTCACTAAAAATGTTCGGAAATGTAACAAACATTTTTAAAAAATGGCAAAAAATAATATTTCTCCTGTTACAAATTTTTTTTTATGAAAAGACGTGACAAAAAATTTGTTTCCTAAAAATGTTTGTAAAAACAGGTTTGTCATCAAAATGACTTGCTTTAGTTTAACTCCAAAAACATGTCAAGTTGTAAAATTTCATAAAAAATGATCCATTATTTATATTAATTAAAAGATAAATGTTAAAAAAAATTTTTTAACGAAAATGTTATTTGGTTACCAAAAAATATTTTTTAAAACTGTGATGTTACCAAAAAAAGTGACAAAAATTGTTGTGTTCCCTAAAAGTGTTTGGAAATGTGACAAAAAAAATATGTACATGAACAAAGAAGCTAAATATTACAAAAAAAACAATACAAAAAGACATTAATAACGAGACCAAATCAGTTTCCTTAAAATGTTTGGGAACAAAAATATTACAAAAAATGACTTGCGCTAACTAAAATTGTTACCAAAAGTCGTTTAATTAGAAAAACATGTCACAACAGTCGTAAATAAAATCGTTACGTATCACGGGTTCACTTCCGAGTGGAGAGATGCAGCTCCCCCTTGTGGTACTTCAGAGTTAATCACTAAAACTGTGTGTTGGTGAGGGACACAGCTTTTTGTGCGTGCTTTTTGTTTTTATCGTTGATGGGTGATAATATCGCACATTATCCCAGATAAAAAATAATTGTACAACTGTCAACGATACAATCAATTCTTCGCATATCTTCTCCCAAAGATAAAAACTTTTGTTCGTGGAATAAAGTTTCATGTCAACAACACAGTGAAAAAAACAGGACAGACTTTACTTAAATTCACAGTCGAAACAACACAGAAGCTAAAGGACAACACGAAGAACCGATAAAAAAAAGGACAAACATCGAAGGAGAAGAGTTCGCGTCCAGAGTCCGAACAAGTTTAAGAACAAAGTTGAACCTTTGAACTTCTTAAAAAAAGGCGTAATGTTCACAGTCTTTTTCCTCCATCCTGGTTTCATAACTCCGTGTTTTTCTTCTTCTGTGTTTTAACCTAAAGAGCCGCGAAGAACGCAACGTGAGAACTTGTGCGAGAACCATGGACGTTAAACCTAAAGAAAGCGATGGAACAGAAGTGAAGATTAACGGAAATAAATCAGTAGGACGTTTGTTTAAGTCACGTTACGGCAAAAATAACAGCAAAGACACACGGACGACTGTGGCTGCTGATCGGATTATTAAAATCAGATTATTGTTACTTTTTTGTGTACGAGAGATTTAAAATCTTATTTTGGTAGAAAAAAAACCCAAACACATTTGATCGGATAAATCCACCGAAAACAATGCTTAACGCTTGATTTAAAAGCAGATCTGTGTCTTCCGGATCACCACCGTAATGTTAGCACTAACGAAAATTTAATCCGAACACGACTTTACTTTTCGCGTTACGCTGGTCACACAAACGTGGCTGAAAACGATTTTCTGCACCGCAGCAAAATCCCAACGTACGTAGCCAGAACAGGATTGCGAATATTTTTGACTTTTCGAATATAAACAAAATCAATCCGATGTTCCCGCTTGCGTTTTTTTAATGGTTTATCCTTTCATGTCTGACGACGACAGCGTGGACAGTTTTTTGCCAATCAAAGGCTCCGGTTTGATGTTGCCGTCATTGCTTGGGACAAAAAAAACGCGGCGCACGTGGTCGTCGTGTCAGTAGTCGAAACACTTCATGATGGCGTCTCTGTCGAATCTGAAGTTGAGAAACGCCTTGGAAGAGGAGAGCTGATCGCAGTCCCTCGGAGAAACATCTGCGAGTGCGAGGAGAGAAAAATGGAAACGTTAGCGTGTTTTCTTTTCATAGACGATGTTCACTGAGACTTTAATCTAAGGAAGATAATCTGTGCCCTCATGAAAATGGGCGTGGTTTTATGGTTTGAAACTTGAAATCCAGGCAGTAGCAGTTAACCACTAGGGGGCGCTTCTACTGATTCTAGCATCAGGGCCACATGTAAGAAAAAATAATAAAGCAGCATGAATTCTGATCTTTAATCTCGTTAAATCACTTCAATCTCAGAATTCTGTAATGAATCTCAGAATAGAATTGTTTAACTCCATTTAATCTCAAAATTCTGACTTTAATCTCAGAATTCATGTGGTTTTCTTTTACTTTCTTTAAAAACGTGTTTAAGTGTGTCCCTCATATAATCTGTACAGATTATATTATAGATTAAATGGAGCAAAACAAAGCAGAAAACCTTCACAGAAACACAAAGTGTCACCTCTGTCGAAACTGTCTTGCAGTTTTCTGGGCTGGAATCTCTTATCGTCCTTCTGCAGAGATTAGCACAGACAGTGCGGGTTAGAGAGAGAATTGTTGTTGTTTTTTTAACTTGTCACAGATTTGTACTCACTAATACATTTTTCACCTGCAGGTTGTTTCCTCCTCCGTCGTTGGCTCCTTTCTTCACGTACGGCGAGTCCTGACTCTTTTTCCCGTTGCTCCTCGAGATCGAGTGCTACAGAGTGAAAAAGAGCAGAAGCAGGTGAGTCGACGTCTGTCTGTCTGTCTGTCTGTCTGAGCTCCTGAACGATGGTGAACGGTGTGAACGCCGTTGTTTTCTCACCTGGTTCGGCTCGTTTTGACTCAGCTGAGCCACGGATTTCTGCTGCGTGTTTTTCGTCCAACCGTTCCCAAAAAACACTTCTGTACCAGTGAGCCGACGAGATTTTGATCTGAAGGATCGAGACCAACAGAGACAAAGGTTTTCAGTGAGTAAGTAAATAATGAAGTTTCCTGTATATGCTTGCGTGTTTGAATCGTTTCATACCGAGTGTTGTCGGAGGGTTTTCCTGGAGTGATGCTGGTGTTCACGACGTCCTCGTCGCTGTCCGTGGACTCGCCTTTCAGCTTACTGATCCACTCCCGCAGTGGCCTGAACGGACAGGAAGCAGGAAGTGTGTAACGTCAACGACTGCAGAACCAAACTCTGGAAATGACGACGATGTTCTTAACTAACAGACGACTAAATTAACTAGTTAGCTTTAATTTGCTAATTAAACGTGAATGTGTTTGTGTTTTGTCTGAAACTTTGAAGGCCCAAATAATCAATAGATCAGTCAATATTGATCGTCTGAAGGGTTATGGAAACAAACGTTAGACTAACATCGACAAAAATGTTAACGATACTTTATTCATCTCACAGAGAAATTCACATGTAATGCTACAATTACACGTAAATGACATAAAAATTATTTTTTAAAAACATTAAATACAAACAAATACATACGCACAAATTGCGACAATTATTTGTATAATATTATAAAAATATTTTAATAAAATGGCAAAAAAACATTTGTCGCTTAAAACTGATTCAAAATGAAGCTTGGCAAACAAAAATATTTCTCCGGTTCCAAAAAAAATAATGAACACGTTTTTGTATGAAATATGACGTTGAAAAAAAGAACATGACAAAAGGTAGTTGTTTCCTAGAAATGTTCGTAAACAAACAGGTTTGTCGAGCACGCACACTCACCTTATGAATGGAATGGCCATGAAAAACCTGTTGGGGGCGAGTCCAAGTTTAGACTTTGGCGTCATGTCGTTCCTGTGACACGGCAGCTTCTCGATCGGGAACCATTCGATGTTCTGCGAGAGAGTCGTGAGACATTTGAAACAGCAACAAACAAAAAACCCAAAGAAAACGAAATTAGCTCTTACCCTGATCTCCTTCCTGGTTTTGGGGTTGAACTTGGTGTCCTTGGACACTCTGGGTATGATGTAGAGTCTCACCACCTGGTCGGTGATCTTCTGCTCGATGTAAACATCTTTGCCGATGCGATTCTTAATGTCGAAGCCCGTCTCCTCCATCACCTGCAAGACACGCGCGTGTTTCTCAAAATTGCTGCGTTCATTTGGGGTCAAAGGTGACATGGTGAAAGGGTGAAGGAATGTGTCGCTCACCTCGCGCACGGCACAGTCGTGGGGAGCTTCGTCCTCGTTGACTTTTCCCTTTGGGAAACCCCAGCCTGACTTGGCGAGGTAACCCTGAACCAGGAGCGCCTGACGAGGAAAGACAGTTTACACCGATTTTCTTCTTCAATGTGAATATTCTCGGTTTTCTTTGCTCCATTAAACAAAGAAATCATTAAAAACTGATTAATTTTGGTCGGTGGACAAAAACACTAGTCTGATATACGCTTATGTTTTGTTTTTTTCCGGTGTTTATCTCAAAATAAATAAGCCCCTGGTCATAGGTCGAGATCACATGACATTGGTGACAGATGTCTCTCTTTATAGCATGTGCTTGAAGCAGTGAAATGATATTTAGGTTTCTCTAATATTTCCAAATATGTGATCCAGTTGATCACATATCCAGATGATATTTGCCACATTGTTGTTAATTGTGTCACTAAAAAGTCAGTAAAACTTTTTTTTTTCATCCAAATGTTTTTTTTGTTTGTTTTTTTTAGTTATTTAGTCTCCTTAACATTATCTTCCTCTCTAATATTATAAAAACTCAAGCACTGAGATTAACAACGACACAATACGAATAAATTCCATGTTGTTTTCTTGAATGTCCGCGTCAGAATCAGATTTGGCTGCAGCACACTCACGTTCTCCAACGATTCGTCCAGAATGATCGCGCCGTACGTCGGTACACCCATCTTGTACTCCTTCCACTGTTCCAGGACTTTCTGCACATCTTCTCCATGAGGCAACAGAAACGGACAGTGATGGAAAAGTTTATATCCGTCAAGGAAAAATAATAACTAAACAAGAAGAAGCTTGAAGGAGGAGGAGGAGGAGGAGCTGGGGTTAGTGCTGGACAGTAGCAGCTACAGTGACAACAGTGTTCACATCGAAGGATATCAGCTTTGGCGAAGTCTCGTATCCCACAGTGTGGAGCTCCGGGATTGTTCTGCATGCAGAAGTCCAGGTAGAACCAGTGAGCCAGCTCAATCTGGAAGCACACCCGGATGGCGTTGTCTCGCTCCTCACTGGGAATGTGCAGGATGAAGCGACTGGAGGGAGAACGAGAAGAAGAGAATCAGGACTGGATTTACATGTTAGGACAAACGTGTGAGCCAGAAAAGGTTCAGATAAGTCAGTTTCTCTAAAAACCAGAGTCTGTGGGTGAAAGAAAACTACAAATGACAGCAAATAATAATATTTCATAATTGATTAATCTGTTAACTATTTTCTCAATTAATCCACTACTTGTTTGGTCCATAAAATCAGTGTTGAAATGATGATGTTCACCAATTTCTTCTTTTTTGTCACAAACCAAAATAACTCAGTTGAGCTCACAACAACAAATAACGACCAACATCATTTATCACAAGACTAACACTAACAACAAAAGCCACAGGCGTAGTTTACCCACAACCAAGAGAACAACAGCAACGATAATCTCTGACACTTTCAGACAGCAGCCAGACTAACAACGACAAACAAACATGGACACGTATCTAAAAGAGTTAAGACAGTTCATGAGCAGGTAAGCTAACAGCAACGTCTACTACTGTGTGTATAAATGACATTGTAGTTCTATAAACACGCCATAACTGATTCAAAACGTCCCTGTCTAAAACCTACAACTTCATACAACTATTATACTGTATATCTGCTCCTGTCTCTACCTCACCAACGCTCCTGTCCCCCCATTTTTCATTTAACCCTAAGCGGTCTAGGCAGATGCTGCACATCTTTGGTTCCATCAGTTTTTTTCTCTGTTGGGTTTCCTCTTCTCTCTATGATATTGTTAAGGTTTCTGTCTTATTATGTCTTTCTTGCTTTAATAGCAGCAAGAATCTACAGCCTCACTGGGACAATCAGTCCAGATTTGACAACTCTAGATATAAAGGTTTTTGATCTGGACCTGGTCTAATGTGACCTATCCATCCATCTGTCTTTTTTCAGAATTTATTTTTCCAATATGACAAATACAACTAATTACTTCAGATGCCTAAAATGCACAATGAAAGCAGTAAATTGTGAAATAAATGGATGATGATGATGATGATATGCTGATCAGAGGAGCAAGTTAAGTTCCTCTTAACTTTCCCCTTAACTGCGGAATCGGACGCCGACAACAGCGACCTACAACAGACAGTATATCGGCAGCTAAGCTAACGTTTGTCATGCTATGCTAAGCTAAGCTAACAACAACGACTACTACTACATTACGGTCCACTTGCAGCTAAGCTAACAACAATCCCTAGCAATTGTGCTAACAACAACCCAAGACATTCGTCACAGCAGCTAAGCTAACAACAACAATAACAGACTCAGTTTAACAGCAGCTAAGTTAAAGTAATCACCTAAATAAACTCACATCGGCACTTAAACTTCCCCTTAGTTAACGCAAAGTTGTTGTTTTTAAGAGTGCGCAGTGAAGTGGCGGTAAAAGAGTTTCGCTATCGTCGTTACCTGCAGAGGTCGTCCAGCATGTCGGACGGTATTTCCAGTCTTTTTGTTTCCATGTTGGTCGAAAACGGAGGGGGGGCAATATACCGGGGAACTTACACCCGCATTTCAGCGATAATCTTCACATCATCCTCACGGTTACATGGTGTAACGACTGCGCTAACACGAGCTAACATCAGCTCATCGCTGCTTCGTTCGTCTTCGTGTTTGCGACTCGTGCTGCGTTCACGTCACATGGAAGGAATGGGAGAATTCAGCTTTTTTCAAACACTCGATCGTCTTTGATTCGTATTATTTTTATCAACTTACAGACACAACATGACGTGAATGTCATGTTGAAAAATAAATGTCTTTATATACAATTTCCAGTTTATATAACAACCCGCATGTCAACGAGAATGTTCTATCCCGACGTGGATGTATTGTATTTTTTACACAACTTTGATGCGAACGAATGACGCATCATTCAACAACACGAAATTAATAATCCAATCACAAAGACTGGGCGTGGCTTCAGGTTGTGTTTACGAAATATTGTTGGTTCAAATGTCTGTCAATCACCCAATAGAGGGAACGACATTAGCAAGAGGTCAACTTTCATTAACGCGGCTTATAAACATTGTTTATATCAATTTAAGTAGGTATTTTACAGAATACGCCGGTTGTTTTGAGCTTCAGCAAATTAAAAAAAGTACATTTTTTGTAATTAATAAATATTTTTTATAAAACAATGGACATAATACGTAAGACAAACTCCCTGTGCATGTTCATTCACGAAAGCGAGTCTTAATATCAATATTTCTAAAATTAACTAATTATATAATATAAAAATATCACGTTTTTTGTTAAAAAAAAAAGTCCATGCAGAAGACAATGAGCACTTTAAAATGTCCACTGTGTAAAATTTTGGTTAAACTGAAATTGTATTAACATAAACCCAGAATGTGCTTTTAAAAAAATTATCGAAGCTGAGATAGTAGCTCTAGAGAGGCGGCCATTTTGGACCACCATGTTTCTACAGTAGCCCACAATGAACCTGTGCGTACTTCTTGTTTGAACCAGTCCAACGTCCTCTACGTAACTCTTCCTATTGAACAGAAACATTGTGATCTTTGTCTGTGTCGGAAAACCACAATAAAACAAAAATATACTTAAATTAAAAGTTTGTAATTGGTTTTAGAAACACTTGGTTCTTGAATTCATCTTTACACAAAATAGACATCAATAAAGAAAGTTGTATGAAAACAAAATATGGTGTCTGTAGCCCTGGCAGAGCTTTCATAAAAACATTTTATTAATACAATAAAAATGAGGAACATTTGCACACATTTAATAAGACACAGTCATCAATACATCAATGTAGAACACAGCAACAATGAAGAACAATATATAAAAAACATTTTCATTATGGATTATTTCCACACTTCTCTTCGTGTATTTTCAAATTAAAAGTTACTTGATGTCGATTTAAATATTTCCCTGGCACCTAAAGCTTTTATTAAAGAAATTTAAACAGATGGAACTTGTGTCTTCATAGTTCGTCCACGCCGCGGATCCTCCGTGCCAGCTGAATGTCGCGGGGGAACAGGGTGACCCTCTTGGCGTGGATGGCACACAGGTTGGCGTCTGCGAACAGCTTGACGAGGAAAGCCTCTGCAGCCTGGGTGGGGGCGGGGTTACGTATTAAGGTAAGTATTTTTCCACTGTAAATTAATGGGCAATATGAACATGTAGTTGACGGTGGGGGTTTACCTCCTGCAGGGCGAGCAGAGCATTGAGGTGCCATCGCAGAGTGTCTCTGGAAAAACTTTGACAAACCTCACGAACCTGGAACCACAGAGAAAAACATCGGACGTTAGGGCTGGGAAATAAATTGGGCTTCCGTAGTTCATAGTGGCGCATCCTTATAACCCCGCCCCTCACCATTTCAACAGGGACTCTAATGGCGAGTTTTCACTTCCACGGCTCGACATTTTTGTGCTTTTCCATCAGTGACAGAACCTGGTGTTTTTTTTTTTTACTACCTGCTCTGACGAGGTTCAGCTGAGCTGATAATAAAATGTGACGTCAGACTGCCGGACACTGATGGGTCAGAGACTGTCGTCACTGAAGAGTGCGACGTCCGACTGTAGATCAAAGTTAAAAAGACTTAAAAATACTTCATATAATTCCAAAATCTACTTATATTTCCAGTCTATTCCAGTGTATTTAGCGACAGGCGACCGTTAGCCTGATCGCGACCACGTTCAGTGGTATTTCAGTTCAGTGACTGTTGCTCGGCTCATGCAGGAAGTACTGAACGAAGTACTGAACTAATCTTTTTAATCCACTGATTCTAATGATTCAGTTACACCCAAAACAACTGCTTTGTGTCACGTAGAAAACCACGTCACGACAGTTTCACGCAGCTGTTGCTATGACAACTCCGCCCACGTTGAGGAGGAGGAGCTATGAGGTCAGGTCACTATACCTGACACTGATGTTATGAAGGAAGAAGGAAACACCACAAGGGTCAGTCTGGCCAGAGGCCGTTTCTCAATACTCAAGTATGTACTTGCGTACTTGGGAAGAATATACTTGAGAAGTACGCTTGGAGTACATACTTGCCAAGTACAGGAGTACACAAGTTTGATTCTTCAATTGGAACAGCAGCTACTTCCTTGTTCTACTGTTTGAATTGCGGGTGGCGCCAAGTGCTTAAGCCTCATCACCGCCACCTAGTGTGTTGATAAATGAACATATGAAATACTTTTTATATATATATATATATATATATATATATATATATATATATATATATATATATATATATATATATGTATATATATATATATATATATATATAGATATATATTACTTTCAATATTTAACTTCATTTATTAATTTATTTCTATTAAAATATAAAGTACAATGTGGAAATAGATATATTACAGCATTGTAGAGTAGTGTGTGTGTATAAATATATACATATATATGTTTATGTACATATTATATTTAAATACAGATACAATGACTGTGTGACTTTAATATAAATCTAAAATAAATAAAACATTAATAATGTACAAACTTTCAAACTGTCAGGTCAAAACGTTTCCATTAAAAACAAAATAACACGTCAACAACAAATCTATGGCTCACACCAAGCATGTAATGACAAGGTAAAAATGGGCGGAGCAAGAACACTTCCGGGTTTGATAACCGTCCTCGCTGTTCGCTTATTAGAGAATTGGAACAGAACTTGGACTGAGGCTGATGACGTTTTCACAATATCTCACAAGTACAGATATTGAGAAACGGCCAGTGTGCTTTTACATGCAATGTCATTGAGGGTCAACACTGCCACCTACTGGTGTAATGAATGAACTGCATCAGAATCTTAATGAGAACACTTTACTAATCCCTGTGTTACATTTGCTCCTTGAGAATTAAAACAACACCAGGGAGGGGAATAAGGATTATTTAATATTCATTTCTGTGATTTTTCCGCTGGTTTCTTTGCTCCATAAAACAAAGAAATCATTCAAACTGATACATTTTGGTTTGTGGACAAAAACAAACTAGAGGTTTGACGAACACTGATCAATATTTTTTTTTAACATTTTATGGTCCGAGAAACAAATCGATTAAATCGAGAAAATAATGGAAAAATTCATCCATCATGAAAATAGTGGTTAGTTGCAGCTCTAGACTGAATAATAAAAATAACATGTGACTGTAAAATAGAATTAAAAATAGAGACTGTTTAAATAAAGCCAGTTCACTTGTGTTAATTGACTTTCTCCTCCTCTCTCTCTCTCTATATATCACATCTTGAGACACGGTGTACATGTTTTACGGCGTTCATATTCTTCTCACCAGGCGAGAGAACGGTGCCTTCCTCAGCAGCAGATCGGAGCTCTTCTGGTACTTGCGGATTTCCATCAGGGCTCTGGTTCCTGGGCGAAACCTTCTCTTCCTGGGGGATGCAGGAACCAGCCCTGGAAAACAGAAGTTGTTCTGGTGAGTCTTTTGTACAAATAACAGCCTGAGGAAGAAACGGAGGACATTTTGTGGATGATAGAAACAAAATTATCTCTATATTTACTGCGAGCACAAACAGTACTTGCATTTTCAGTCTTGTAAAGTAAAAGTATTTATAAAAAGTGAAGAGTTAGGATTGAGCCATGGTGGCTTAGTGGTGCAGCGAGCTGTCTTTCAACTCGAAGGCTGTGTGTTCAATTCCTGCATCTGTTAGGCTATATGTCCTTGAGGAAAGACACTTAAGCCCATGTTGCAGCGTGTGAATGGGTGAAAACTGTAGTTAAAGCAGCTAATTAAGACTAGAAAATCTCTATATAAATACAGACCATAATACCAACTCTTCTTCGTCTGGTTTTAATTGGTGGTAACTAGTGTTGTAGTCAAGACTTTGAGGGGTCGAGACCAAGACCGTTAGCGTGTTTTCTTTTGGAGGTATTTCTGCACAAAAAGTCTTTGTGGTTCAGGTAACCACACTCTATTATAGATGAGTTGACTGACATCTTCTCACGGCCTCTTCTCCTGTCACTCACATGCACTTTTGTGGGGGGCGTGTGAAAGGGGGCGGGAGGGGTGACAGCCGTTAACGGTGACCAAAATTTCAAATGATAAATGAGTCAAGTTATTGGTTTTACCCGAAGCAAGACGATTTACGCAAAATCACAGTAATGATATTAACAAGTTCATCCAAAAATGCACAGGCTATTACTGATATCCCCCAGTCTTGACCGGTCTTGAAATAAAATCCTGAGTCCGCTTTGTCCGAGACCGAGACAAGACCGAGTAAAAATGCAGTCGTTTCCGAGACGAGACCGAGACCTTCAAAAAGTGGTCTCGAGACCAGGACCGATCTCGAGTACTACAACACTAGCGGCAACGAGTAACAAAGACAGTTAGAGGAAATGTAGTGGAGTAAAAGAACAAGTTACTAGAAATATATATATGTAACCAAGTAAAGACCAGATACGTGAATTTTGTACTTGACAGTAACAAAGTATTTGTACTTTGTCACATGACAACACTAGCACGATCGTGAGTTCAAGAAGTGGCCCTCACGTGAACTTGAACCTCGCGTTGGGGAGCGGAGAATCCCAGACGGCGTTGTCGGAGCTGGAGCTGGAGCCACAGGGCGGCGCTTTGGGGTTTTGCCTTTCCGGCGAACGGAAGACGAGTCATGGCGCATCGTCGTGTGCGACACACAGACCAGGACCTGGAAGAAGAGAGAAGCTTCTGAGACTTGAGGAAACATCGTATACACACATATCGTCAAAGTCAAACACTGACCGCGCCATGATGACGTAAAGTTTCTGACACAAGATGTGGGTTTACTGGTGCGTTCCATTTGTAGTCAGAACTGGGAATTTGTAGAAACCTCCTGCCACGACTACGTCCACTGTTAATATCCTTTCTGTGTTATTAACTTAACTTCTGGGTTGTTGCTACGCTGCTCTGTGTGCACAAAACACCACGCACCACGCCATTATCGGCCAGTTGCGAACAAAAGCTGTTTGTTTGCGTCCACATCTCTCCCAGTTCCGACTTAAAAGGAACGCAGCATACATCCCATAATAACACATTTCAGATTAGATTACACCATCTCGATGCCAGCTGCAGAAGAGACACACACATACATACACACACACATATATATATACATATACACACACACATACATACACATATATATATATATATTTACACACACATACAGTATATGTACAACTACAAAAATAGAAATGGGTCTGTATACGTGTACACATATATGTATACACAGTAGTATACATACTGAGTCACCACCACCCAATGCAAGGTTATGCCACAGCTGCCCTAAATTAACTTTTACATTTTTTATATTTCTGTAATGTTAAATATACCAGTATGTAGAAGCTCTTTAACCAAAATTATATTTTATATATCAAAAGTATAGACCAACAGACAAAATAGTAAAGCACATTATTATTTCTTTATTAAGATGTCAAATGATCGTTATTTACTTGCACCTGAACAGAAAAATGTGTTTTTTAGTGGTCGAATGTTATGCTTGGTTAATGTCCAATAAAGCGACTGAAATGTGGGTTTGAAATTATATGAAACCACCATTTTAAAACTCATATTCATGTTATACTTTTCTGCTATTTTACATTCGAAAAAGCTTGCAAACAGTTCCAACGAGATAATCAAGTTTACAAATTATTATTTGTAGTTACAACCAGGCCAACATTAATGAGACTCCAGAGAACCACCAGCAACACGTCAAACAAACCATGTTAAATCATGTTGTTCAAATCAAGCACGAAATGTCTGCTGCCACTTACATGCTCACTTACATGCTCGCTCACACACACACACACACACACACTCACTCACAACTACCGTTAGCTCCCCGTCTACTTCTCGCTAACTTTATACGTACGATTTAACATTTTCTGCGTCACATTACCCAAACGTGTGAATTAAATGTGAACGTACCTGTCAACTTGAACAATACTAAACCTTAAATACCGAATTTAAAAACCCCTGTAACGCGACAAACATAAAAACAACAACAGTATCAGCCACGACAGAGGCTGAGCGAGCGAGCGAGCGAGTGGATTCAAACCATCGCTTTACAGCGGCTCCACCAATCAGCTCAGAGCACGTGGGCGGGGCAAAGTCAAGAGGGGGCGCTGGGTAAGGAACACCCGAGCTCGCTCACAGGGGCGGGAACGTGAGAGTGACAATACGCTTTTGAAACACCGCGCTGTCACGAAGTAAAGATGAAACGCAAAGTGAAGACGATTGGAAGTCCGTTTAATAACCTCATTCATTCATTTAACACTACGATTTTTTTAAATTATAAAACAACATATTTCAGATTAAAGACCTTCAGTTTATAATTCATTATTTTGAAAATGTTTTAGACATTCAGTGGATAGATTATTGTGAAGAATTAAGTGGGATATTTATTGTTACAGAGGCTTCAAACTCACGGCCCGTGGGCCACTTGCGGACCACCAATCAATATCACATGGGGCCTCCTCTTAAAATAAATCCATAAATATTATTTCTGTAATGTTTTTATTTACAGAGCATTATAAATACACATTTTATTGTCAACTATTTATAGTTCCATATCAAAACACACACTTGGATTTTGAAATTGAATTAAATTTTTTGCTGTATATTATGTTGTGTTGTTTTTTTGTCACAAAAAGTTGGACACTCCCCCCAGGTGATTTGGTTAGTAAGACCCTGTTCAGTTGGATTTAATACTGTGTTCTATTTACATCCGAAACATGGAAGTAGGACCTTGGAGAAAACTCTGATTTCCAGTTGAAAACCTGAGTTTACTCTCAGTTCCAACTTCCAATTTAAACAGAAGCACCGTAACGTTTGTTCATGTTCTTCTTCTTCTGTCAGCGTCATTGATAGTGGACGTTCCTATTTACTCCACTTCTGCCACCAACTGCTTTGGGGGTAGAACTGCAATCACTTGTCATCGCTCCGTTTTGTTTTATAGTTTTAATACATATTTTCCTAATTCAATTCAACTAAATGTGCGTCAATCATTTGTTTATGGTTAACATAATAAAGACATGGGTCAGTAAGAGTTTAGCCGTGGTTTCAGTGGTTCCCAGAACCCACAGGAAACCTTGAGAGCAGACCTGGATCTCTGTTCCTGGCTTCATGGTTGTTATTGTTGTTGCTGTCAACTACTGCTGCTGCTGCTGCTGCTGCTGAAGCTGTTGTTGTTACTGCTGCTGCCCCTTTAACCCACAGCCTGTGACGTCACTTGTGAGTTGAAGCAGAGAGGTGTGAGGGTGACAACGGAAGGATTCGTCACTCTGCCTCAAAGTCCAGGCACCATCACGTTCACCGTGGAACAAACACGACAAAAGTGCAGCTGGCGATAAATGAAGTCACGCTCACGTATGTTTACATGGACGGGTTAATCAAGCTAAGGTCGTAGTCCGACTAAACTGACAATCAGACAACTTGCAGAGTCTGAGTATATGTGCGGAGGAGAAAATCGATTTACTGGCCGTGTACGTCTGACTCCGCCTACATAGGTGGTGCTGTATCTCTCTATAAACTAGTGTGTATAAGGATTATTTTAAGATTATGAAAACATCGTATGCTCTTCTTCTGTTCTTGTTATGTACTTTAGGCAATTAGCAATTATACACTAGCACAAACTTACATTTCTGCTAATAAACACGTGCTAAATGTTACAGACTGGACCTTTAAGACGCAGAGCATTGTTTTTTCTGTTTATTAGCAGAAATCGAATTTATATTGCTTAGTTAGAAATGTTTGAAAAAGTATATAGCAAATGCTATTGCTAAGGCAACGGAAATGATAAGATCTTTTTGTACTTCGTCGTAAATCGTAAAACAGATGAAGAAGATTGTGTTCAAATTGATAGGAAAAAAATGTCTGCTAATGTCACAGACTGGACCTTTTAGACACAGAGCACTGTTGTTGTTTTTCTGTTTTTAGCAGAAAGTTATAATTGCTAATTGCCAAAAATGTACACAGTAAACCGATACTACAATCTTTTTCTACTTATTCTGTTGTAGATCGTTGGCAGCAGCAGAAGAAGGTCATGTACGAAGTGACAGGAATTATATTAAACATCTGCTAATGTTAATAAACCGTGTTAAATGTCACAGACTGGCCCTTTAAGTCCGAGTGACGCATCTTTCACTGGAGACGATCTCCGAGAGGGGGCGCGCGCGCGCGCGTGTGTGTGTGTGTGTGTGTGTGTGAGATTGATAACTCCTACGTCACAGCCGTTGGTCTAGTTGAGCTCAGTTCGGATCAGATCAGATGAGTCGTCGCTCTCGGGGAAGAACTAAACCCCCTAAATAAACCGGATTAACCCGCGACCTCTTCACTTCCGGACCGAACCGGGAAACTTATTTAACCCGAAACGGGAGTGCTGAGAGCGGAGGGAAGGAGGCGGGCAGAGCCGCTGTGCTGGGAACCGAACGTCCGCCGCCCGCTGCTGCGTTCACCGCCACGCCGCCTGTCACAGAGTCAGGGGACTCCCCGTCTTCTATCGAGTTGATCGGATTTGAGTCGCATAGACACCCGTGAGTGAGGATGGAGAAGAAGAGGACGGAGTGTCCCGCGCTGCCGCCCGGCTGGAAGAAAGAGGAAGTGATCAGGAAGTCCGGGCTGAGCGCCGGGAAGAGCGACGTCTACTACTACAGGTGATCACACTCATCGACCAGTCACCAATCACGTCCGGGAACCGCTCACCGATCGATCGATCGATCGATCGGCTCTCTGGGCACGGCTGTCTGACGTCACCAGAGATCACAGCGAGTGAACCTGACAGTGGTCAGGGAAGTTTGTTTGTGTTTGTTTGTCCTCGCTCTCCGGTGGTGAACATGACGTCACAACACCACCGTATATCGGTTAGTCATCGATTCTTGTCATATTCATGAACTGATATCGATGTGAAAAAGCAATGTATTTAATGTTGAGATGGTTTGTTATTTACATTTACAGAAGAAATGATACAAACTGAGCTTTTTTGCCGCTTTCCGAAGTGTGGTTTTACTTTGCGTTTTTTTTTCCCCACAAAAATCGCAAGTCAAAACTGGGAGAAGTTGAAGAGTATTCTGTGTGCGAATGATTTATTGCTAAAAACATAAAAGACTGAAGTTACAATTACTGATAAATTAAAAAAAAAGGCTGTTTACTATTGACGTAAGTGGCAGCCATCTTGTATAGGTTTATGAGGTTGCTCCGACTTTCCGACACTTGACTCAACTCAGAAATTTCCGACTTCCCACCACAGCTCACAGCACAACATCACGCCCCATTCCCACTGGTCAAAAAAATCCAGTAAAATCCCAGGTTTGAATCAACACAACAACAAATAGAAATGCGTTAAAGTTGTATTTAAAATTGATAAACATTTAACAGTTAAGAAATTTAGATAAAATATCGTAAGAGCATATCAGTTCTAAATATTAGTTATCGGCTTCATTAGCTTGTATTAACTGGTATCGATATCGGCCCTGAAAAGGCAATATCGGTCGATCACTATCGTTTTGGCTGGACGATATTTGGCTTTTTTATATAATTTTTCAGCAAGACAAAAATATTTACGTAAAAATTGAAAAATCAACATTTGGCCCACATATTAGTCAGTGTAATGATACATCAGTGTTTTATAGATATTGACCTATCAATTAGGCCGATATTTACCATTTAAAAAAAAAAAAAAAAAAAAAATATATATATATATATATATATACATATGTGTATAAATCAGCATGGGCCGAATAATTTTATTTATAAAAAATGTATGACATTTTTGTTTCGATACATTTACTAAAAGTTAAATTTAAGGACATAAAATGTAGATGAAAGTGGTTTAATTTTAAATAACTTGATACTGATTTTTTTGTGTTATTTGTTAAAAAAGAAAATAAGCAAAAAATATGAGCCAAAAAAATCGCAAACTGCAATTATCGGCAAACCGCTGCTTTCAGTATCGGTCGTAGAAATACCCGTATCGGTCGACGTCTAGATGTTGGTAGCTGAAGGTTAAGGCTTAATTTTGCAATGTTTCTGTTTTCTACGTTACGTTTTCTCTAAATGTTCGTGTTTTGCGTCGTCCTCTGACTCAGAGGAAGACAGGAAATCAAACAGCTGTGTTTTTCTCTTTTGTCTCGTCACTCTTCACAGAGTCGACAGAGGAAACGTTGGTCACTCCCCGCTGCACGTCTGTGGTCAGGCCGTGTGACACTGCTCTTTTTTTTTCTCTGTCAAAGGCAGCGCGCGCGTGCTCACTTCCTGTTTGATGTGCGTCAGCGCGGCTCCGTGTCAGCAGCTTCCTGTCGTCTGATTCCTGGACCTGCAGCAGCAGCAGCAGCAGCA
>NC_081152.1:21222982-21290071 GCF_958295425.1 Solea solea
AGGGGAAGATCCCTTTAACCCTGTCATGACATCATGATAATCCTGATTTATTTATAGAAATGTCAGAAAAGTTGTGGCTGTTATTCACGTCCTTGTCTCGTCTGTGATTGGACGCTCGTTCTCGCTGAAGTCCTGAGGTTCTACCGTAATAACACGTATATACAACTACAGCTCTGTCCATCCATCTTCTACCGCTTCATCCTCCACATGAGGCTCAATGTCAGCTGACATGTGTGTGTGTGTGTGTGTGTGTGTGTGCAGGGAGCAGGAGCTGAAGGTGCACCAGGCCAGGAGGAGCCTGGAGGAGGCGCTGATGGCCGATGGTTTGGCGCGGGCCGCCGAAAACACCAGGGAGCTTTTAGAGGGGAGGACAGCCTGAAGACAGACAGGTGAGAGAGAGACAGGGAAAATGTGAGCGACATCCAAGAGAAAACTTAACACAGGTTCTAGGTAGAGCTGCAACTAACGATCGATTAATCGTTTGGTTCATGAAATGTCAGAAAACGTTAAACCTGGAAATGACGATGTTCTCAAATGTCTTTGTTTTTGTCCTCAAACACAAAATGATTCACTTTGAATGATTTCTTTGTTATATGGAGCAAAGAAAGGATGACAATATTCACATTTCAGACGCTGAAACGATCAGAAATCTTGTTTTAATCATTCATCAATGATCAGAATAGGTGATCGAGCAATCATCGAGTCATTGTTTCAGCTCTAGTTCAAGGCCCTGGTAAACCTGGGTGTGTTTGCGTGAAGCTCCGCCCCATCACTAGGTGGAGTAAAGCCCTAGCTCACTGAGCAGAAGAAGAAGAAGAAGAAGAAGAAGAAGAAGAAGAAGAAGAAGAAGAAGAAGAAGAAGAAGAAGAAGAAGAAGAAGAAGAAGAAGAAGAAGAAGAAGAAGAAGAAGAAGAAGAAGAAGAAGAAGAAGAAGTCGACCTCCTCTGTAGTGTTGCTCTCTTCTCTGCGTCCACACTTGTACCGCCACCCGCTGGTGAAGTGTGGTACTACAGGACCTGGAGTATACCAGGGTCTGCGATATGTGACGCTGCAACCCGAGCCTTAGAGACACGTTAGTCAACTTTATTTCTACAGCACGTCCAAAAACAACAACCTAAACCTTAATGTGTCCATTATTTTGTCCCTAAATGAAGACGACGTTCCTCAAATGTCCTGTTCTGTCAAAAAACAGCAGAAAATATTCACTTTTAAGAAGCTGAAAACTCCAGAAAACACTCAAACTGAACAGTTGACTATTCATTTAGTTATGGATTCATATTGATTAATCATTGCAGTCCTAATGCAGTGTGTGTGTGTGTGTGTGTGTGAATGCTGATGTGTTTCTCTGTGTCTGATTAAAACTCAGCTGTGCAGCAGCAGACTAACACACTGTGTGTGTGTGTGTGTGTGTGTGTGTGATTGATGGGCTGTGAGCTTGTGTGTGTGTGTGAGTGTTGTTAGCTTATCACTTATATTTCCACTATGTGGACTCTGTAAACAAAACTAGATTAAAAAACATTTACTTTGAGAAGTTTACACGTTCATCCATCATCCTCCCATTTCTCCGGCTTTGCTTATCCAGGTGTCGGGGTTGCCGCGGCAACATGACAACAGAGTAAAGACTAGGAAGACTGTTTTCACTTGGTTTTTACACTTTACACAACAACAACAAGTCATGTTTGTTTGTAGAGTAAGAGATGGACTCACAGTTAAGCATCTTTTACATGGAGAACGTTGGCTAACCTGACATATGTGTGCGTCCATGTTTCAACCGATATAAATGGAACTTTGAGATGTTTGTCGTCACCATCGTCAACAATTGAGTGTCGTCTGCGTAGAACAAAACCCTGGCAATTGATATGATCACCATATTTAAGCTGCAATACGATATTATCACGAGTAGGGATCAGTGTCGGTCAAAATCACTGGATTGAATAAATTGGACAGATACAATCCAAATATCCTCTCTCCGTCTCTCTCCCTATATATATATATATATATATATATATATATATATATATATATGTATATGTATATATATATATATATATATATATGTGTATATGTACGTTCATAAATACGCTGAAATGATTGTATCGGACGAGTTTATGATATATCAGTAGATCCTTGAGTTTGTGTACTTGGCGCCATCTAGTGGACTGAAACGTCACTTGATTTTCTTTTTTATGCTAATGCGTTAAAAGTTTATTTGTAAATTATTTACTAAGACAAATTCAACACTTGATATCTTAAAAGAGACAAAATATCACTGTGCATAATATCACGATATTTTACTTCATTCACTCTGTCCTCTGAACATTATTTCTTTCACTCTGGCGCCGCCCCTCAGGACAAACGCTGACATGACAGGTACATCTGTAATTACTGCTCAATCTTCAGCGTGTGTTTAGTTTTGTAGATTCCTGCCGCTGTCATGATTTCTGTGTGTGTGTGTGTGTGGTATTTACACACACACACACACACACACACACGTATATATAAGGAGTGTTTTTAAGCACATTTGTTTTCTGTGGAGAGAAAAAAAACCCTCTTCCATTAATGCAGATTTATGCAGATTGGGCTGGATGGAAGTCGTTTGGGCGAAAAAGAGCCGCTGAGAGTTGACGAGTGATTACTAATGTGTTTTTATACAGAGAGAGAGAGGGGGGGGGGGGAGAGAGGGAGAGACTGTGTAGCATTTTAAATGTTTGCCAAAACCTCGGCCTGTTCACTTTGTTTCCTGCTGCTGTTCATTTATTTATTGGTGTTTTTATGGCTGAGCTGGTGTCGTCTCCTTCTCCTCTTCAGTCTTTACGTTCAGCGCTCACACACACACACACACACACACACACTGAACCAGAGAGGAAGCAAAAGCAGCTTTTTTCTAATAATAAACAAGTGTCGCTGTGTTGAAGCTGCCAGGAAAAAGCTGAGGAAGCAAAAACTGGCAAAAGACCAGCGTCTATGAAAAAAACTAAACACGTAGTTTTTCTATTTATTTTTATCACACAAGCACAACACAATACACAGTGAACACAGGTCCAACACAAAGAATGCAACTGATGTGCTGTACGCAGAGTTTACAGCTACTGCTAGTTTTCAATTCTTGTCCCTAGTTGAGCTTTTACATGAACAGTATAATTTATACATGGTAGACATGTTAAAACTACACTAAAACACAGAAATACACACTAAAACAACACTAAAACACAGAAATACACACTAAAACAACACTAAAACACAGCAATACACACTAAAACTACACTAGAATACAGTACTACACACTAAAACTACACTAAAACACAGAAATACACAGTAAAACACAGAAATACACACTAAAACAACACTAAAACACAGAAATACAAACTAAAACTACACTTAAACACAGAAATACAAACTAAAACTACACTAAAACAAAACTACACACTAAAACTGCACTAGAACACAGAACTGCACACTAAAACTACACTAAAACACAAAACTACACACAAAAACTACACTAAAACACAAAACAACACACTAAAACTACACTAGAATACAGAACTACACACTAAAACTACACTAAAACGCAGAAATACACACTAAAAATACACTAGAATACAGAACCACACTAAAACTACACTAGAATACAGAACTACACACTAAAACTACACTAGAATACAGAACTACACACTAAAACCGCACTAAAACACAGAACTAAACACTAAACTACACTAAAACACGGAACTACACACTAAACTACACTAAAACACGGAACTACACACTAAAACTACACTAAAACACGGAACTACACACTAAACTACACTAAAACACAGAACTACACACTAAACTACACTAAAAGACGGAACTACACAGAACTACACACTAAACTACCCTAAAATGAAAATACAACTACCTGCTAAACTGCAGTACACACTAGAGTAGAATACATATAAATAACAATTATCAAATGATAAATGTAAAACATCACCAGTACAATAAAATACGATAAAGCCAACGTACAACTTACAAGTTATATAAACCTTATTTTATTTATTTATGTTTCACACACACATAAATACAAGAAAATATAATCAGAAGATTAAACATAATTATCGTGTCTCGTATTTTCGGGCTAATTACGATAACTGAACCTCCCTAATGTTCCCACAGCTGAACTGTCGCTGAATTCTGAGACATTTACCTTCACTGCTCTTCTGTTTGTGTAATATGTTAACATCCAAACACGCACACACGCACACACACACACGCACACTGTGACGACCCTTTGTCTCGTTTAAGCACAAGGCAGAAAACGACTTCACTAAATATTAAAAACTGCTCTTTTAAATCAGTTTAAAGAAAATCTGCTCAAAACCAAAGAATTACACTGCTGAGACTGTGTGTGTGTGTGTGTGTGTGTGGTCATTTCTCCTGCAGGATTCTTTCTGCTGCTGTTAATTAGTGGATGTAGAGACACAAAGAATTATCTGCTTCAAAGTCATTCACTGCACTGATAACTGCTCAGTGTGTGTGTGTGTGTGTGTGTGTGTGTGTGTGTGTCTACTGTCACTCAGCCGCTTCAATTAAGCAGCAGATTATCATGATTTTCTAATTATTAGGGAGTAATTAAGACTGAGCCACTCATTGTCTTATTGAAAGGAACACACACACACACAGTCATGGAGTAAAACGATGACACACACAGAAAAAAACGCACGTCCTCCACAAGCCTGAAGAATTTCCATGAATTTAAATAAAATAACATCTTCACGTGTGTTTATATTCACGTGTGTTCATCTTCACGTGTGTTTATCTTCACGTGTGTTTATCTTCACGTGTGTTTATCTCCACGTGTGTTCATCTCCACGTGTGTTCATCTTCACGTGTGTTTATATTCACGTGTGTTTATCTTCACGTGTGTTCATCTTCACGTGTGTTCATCTTCACGTGTGTTCATCTTCACGTGTGTTTATCTTCACGTGTGTTTATCTCCACGTGTGTTCATCTCCACGTGTGTTCATCTTCACGTGTGTTTATATTCACGTGTGTTTATCTTCACGTGTGTTCATCTTCACGTGTGTTTATCTTCACGTGTGTTTATCTTCACGTGTGTTTATCTCCACGTGTGTTCATCTTCACGTGTGTTTATATTCACGTGTGTTTATCTTCAAACAGACACAACAAACTGAACTCCACAAAGAGGCTAACACTCAGGACGTTAGCTTAAAGTTAGCCTGAAGATGACACAGCTCATTTTCTAAAAAAATGAAGATTTAAGGTGATAAAGAAGTTTGAACTGTGGAGGAATTATAATAATTATTATTATTTTTATTAGAAGAAGAAGAATTTAAATAAAAAAAGGGAAAAGATAACTTTAGCGTTAGCTCTACAGTTGAATTAGAGGCTAAACGAAGGAGGAGGAAATCTTTGATCTCCCTCCTGCTGAGAGCGCTTCACTCTGCCGTCTTATTCATAATTACATTATTCCTCTCCGTCCCCAAAATCCGTCCCCCAGTCGTCTCATTATTGCAGCAGGTGGTGTCGCAGGGTTAATGGAGAAGCTAATAATTAGCGGCGAGGCTCTTCCCGTTGATGGGAGCAGAGTTTGGTGTTTATTGTTCCGCGGGAGGTCGTTTGAGCAGCAGAGGGTTTTTCTTTCTTTTTTTTTGTTTTGATTAAGTGGCTTTTATTGCGTCGAGCTTTAACGAGTCAATTCAGGTTCAGTGGAGGGACGCGGCGTCACAATTATAGTCACATTTCACCACGGACGCGACGCTAATAATGGTTCCTGGTGCTTCCACACGGACACAAATGTCCGACTCATGCTCGTCCTCAGAGACACTTTTAATGTCACACAAATCTTCACGGTGACACTCAAATTAAAGGGTGTTTTTTTTAATAGATACAGTGAAATATTGCAATTATTTTTTTTATTACTGATACAAATAAACGTTTTGTGGATTAGCATTAAAGAAAATAAATCCATGTTTCAGTCCACTGAAGTGCTCACTCTAACTCACTGGAGCTGTTTTGTGAGAGAATATCTATATGTATGATTACACAAAATAGTATTTGCGCGGCCACTTCCTGTTTATCAGTAAGCTCGTCTTATTCTTTTTCTGGTTAGCCAACAACGTAGTTGAGCATTTAGTGTATTTAGTGAATAGAATACATTTTTTTTAACTATCAAAAAAACTACAGAAATACGATACGAACATTTTCGATCAATATCACTAACGTTAGCTTACCTAGTCTGAGTTTCCCCTTAGTGACAACTGACAAACCAAAATAATTAAGTTTTAATGTTAAAGTTTTTTGTTTGTTTCATGGAGCAAAGAAACCTGAAAATCTTCATGTTTAAGAAGCTGAAAAATGAAAGAAACTTGTTTTTAATTATTAAAAAACACTGTCTGTTAATGATGTTTGAAAGTTGCTAAATACGTCTTTTTTTCCCTTTCTCTCCAGATTTCGTTCATTCACCAGCCTCAGGTTCTTCATCATCATCATCATCATCAAAATCAAAATCAAGACGACAAACCAAAACAACCACAGACTCAAGAAGAAAAAATGAAAATGCACTGATCCGTCTGTCTCAGCGGGCGACTTTTTACCGGACGACGTCGCAGCAGGCGTCCGTCGCCGTTGTCGAACGACTGCAGCAGAACCAGGAACCTCGCAGCAGCAGCAGCAGCAGCAGCAATAACACGTAAACTCACTTCACCAGCTCGAAAAACAACGACTGGAGCCTTTAATCCTCTTAGAGATTTCTAACTTTATCGCGTCTCAGTTTTTCAAAAATCAGGAAAATGTTTCTCTTCTATCTTGCGATTAAACCCAAAGTCAGGTTGCAAACTGCTGGACGGACTTTGCGAACTCTACTGAAATCCACCGTTCTGTCTTTGACCACTCGATGAGTCACATGATCGTCGCTTTTAAAGACGTCTTCAGGGCTTTTTTGTTTTTGAGTGAATGGTAAAAATTTTACATCAATATTAAATAAAAAATAAATGCTTATTTAAGATGAAAATTGACCTTTTAGATACCCTTAGAGGGATAGTTTGCGATGTCCTTTTTTTGAAGTGGGGGTCATGTCACGTTGTTATACAGTCATTCCGTTTTCACGCACAGTTAACACCGTTCAAACGAGCACAAAAACTATTTAGTGAATAAATGGTGTTTGCCTACACTGTACTAGGTGGCGCTATATCTGCTTTCAGCTTGTTAGCATTAGGTGTTTTTTCCCCATTGAAAAAAATTGTGATAAACTAAAATATCACAATATTTCATGGCATTATACTGTATCAGTGATTTTATGTGGGAGTTAAACCTCCAACCACTAGTTGGCAGCACACTTTTTGGCCCCCCCTTTGGCCCCTTCCACTCCACTCACTGTATATTGTCCATAGACTGTATATATGATAACAAAAATAAATAAATGGACGTAGGCTTCCACGTTTCCCCCCTGGTGCTGAATAGCCACCGGGGGGCGACTACACTGGTTGCAAAAAAGTGGAGTTAATAAGGCATGGCGGCCATTTTGGCAGGAAAACAGCTGATAAAGTGCAACACATGAGTGAACACCAGTGTGATTTAAATATTTTATATTTAAAATATTTAAATCTCAAAGCGGACGCAGCATAAATCAGTCAAATTCTCTGTGTGTTTTTAAAAAGTCTGAATTTAGACGGACTAACACGTTCATAAATCATGTTTATATAGAGTTTGTTGCTCAGGCTCACTTCCTGTGTGGAGAAGCAGCCAGGAGAGCTCAGTGAAACATTTTTTAAGCTGAAATGTTTGTTAAATGAAGATTATTTTCTCATTTGTGTCACGATGTGACGACGCCGGAGAAATCAAAGATTTTTTTAAATCGACTGCCGACGTTGTACAAACCCACTTCAAACATCAACAATCGCGCACTGTCCCTTTAAGAACATAAATACTGTCTGTGTACATTTGCTGGACTGGAGTCAAATAAAACAGTTATATTATTATTATTATTCACACGTGGTTTCCTGGTGTTGTTTCCTGGTGTCACTCGACCATGTTTTGTTTACGTGAGCGACGAGAGAAAGTCGCAATAAAGTCACGTTAGCACGTAGCATCGTAACGCACGAAACATTTTAAAGACACATGACACGTGCATGCACAAATTCATGAATATTAGAGTAAATTTAGGAAGTTAAAATGTAGTGAAGAGCCACTAGGGGGCGCCTCCACTGGTTTCAAGCACAATTTTGCACAGAAATTTTGAATTGTCTGCTGGTTTCCTTGAGTCAACCAAAGAGTAAAAATGTCTTGCAAAAGCCACCAGGGGGCGACTGTACGAGAATGAGCTTCTACCGCTCACTTAATTTCCAACGTCTCTAAACATTTTTTGTGATGAGTTAATGATCTCAATCAGCAAAATCAAAACAGACGCTTTTACTTTGAAATTCTGTAAAACATTACCATCATTTTAATTATTATCACGATGGAATATCGTGTTGCCGGTCTGATCCACTCATTTGTAACAAATGTACATAAAGTAAATATATATATTCTTACTCATAAATATCAATGTATGAAAATAATAATCACTCTTAATATAAATGTCATATCACACACACACTCGGTTCATACTGAATTAAGCACAGAACCCCCCCCCCCCCTTCCCCCGTGCCTGTGAGTAAAATCACCGCTCAGAGTCTCACGATGCTGTTTTCTCTGTTCCAAGCTTGGCACAAACCTGCTCTCAGTCCAGATGTTGGACTCTGTGACTGTGTGACTGTGTGTGTGTGTGTGTGTGTCTATTAAACACAGAGTGAGACAAACCAGGCTGCCAGCTCTGTCCTCATTTGCATCTGCTAATGGCTCAATGATGCCAGTTTCTGATCACTGCAACGACACATTTACATTCCTGCTTCACTGCCAGATGCTCTGTCTGTCTGTGTGTGTGTGTGTGTGTCCATGTGTGTGTGTGTGCGTGGTGTGTCGTCCGGGGATCCCTTCTCCGCTTCGTGTTCTGCATCAGAAAACGGCGACTAGGGGGCTGCTGCTCCTTCTTCTTCTTCTTCTTCTACTTCGAGGCTCCTCCGGCTCGTCTTCCCCTGAATCAGAGCCAGGAAGGACCGGAGCAGGGAGCGCTGCTGCGGCTGCGGCTGCTGCTGCTGCTGCTGCTGCTCCTCCTCCTCTTCCTCCTCCTCCTTCTTCTGCCGGGAGTTGAAATAAGGTAAATACTTTGGACTTGGGCAAAATGATAATGACAATGAATTACACTAATCTATTATCTTCTCACCTGAGGGGGAGAGGAAAGGTGTCTTTGCTTGTTCACCCTCTTCAGCAGCAGCCGTGGCTCATCTTCCTCCGGCTCATCTTCCTCCTCCTCTTCCTCTGAATCAGAGCCAGGAAGGACCGGAGCAGGGGGCTGCTGCTGCTGCTGCTCCTCCTCTTCCTCCTCCTCCCCCTCCTCAGTCCCAGAGGAGGAGTCTGTCTGAGGGTGGAGCAGGGCAGCGGGCCGCTGCTGTGGTGGTTGCTGCTCCTCCTCTTCCTCCTCCTCACTCCCAGATGAGGAGCTACTTGCAGGGGGTTGCGCAAGCAGCTGCCCAAGGCTCGGGCCCTGGCGACCCAGAGCTGCCTTCTTCAGCTCCCTCAGCTGTCTCTGAAGAGGGAAAAACAAACAGCAAAAGAAAACAGGACTACAATTATTGACAACGCAATGATTAAAGAAATTAAACATGGATAAAATGTATAATTGCTATGTTTTTTTTCATTCACTCACGGTGAGGTCAGCGTTGAGACGCGTCGCGGCGTCCAGCTTCCGTTCCAGCTCACGGACCCTTACCCTGGCATTCATGCACGTTTGGTTCCTGCAAAGGCCAGAAACCCCCTCCTCTGGGTCCTCATCTGCATCCGAGATGTCCAATAAGGACACCATCGGAGGTGTGGGGTTACTGGCCCTCAATTCTGCCAGCAATTTAAGGGCCGTCATCCGCTTTAAGGACAGCAGTTCAGCCTGAATCCGGCCAGCAGTTATGTCCCTGTGGGCCCTCAGGTGCTTTTCAGGGTTCAGCATGTAAGGTGAACACAGAGGGAGAGGGCAGGGCCCCGGTGGCACTCGGGTCCTCCCTGTTGCCAGATTATTTATAATGGCCCTCTCCCTCTGGTTCACCAAATTGTGGCTGAGCCTAAGGTGCTTGGCCACGGACACAAGGACCTTCCCACAAAGAGGGCACTCACCCTGTTTTTTAGGCTTTGTCATCTGAAAACGTAAAGGATGAAAAAGAAAAAAAAAACATGAACATTTTTTTTCTTATTAATATCATTATTATTATTATTGTTATTATTATTGTTATTATTATCTTTATTATGTTATTATTATTATTATTATCTTTATTATACTTTTGGTTATTATTATTATCTTTATTATACTTTAATTATTATTATAATTATTATTGTTATCTTTATTATACTTTTATTATTATTATTGTTATTATTATCTTTATTATGTCATCATTATTATTATTATTACAATTATTATTGTTATCTTTATTATACTATTATTATTATTATTGTTATTAGGGTATCACCAGTTACTATCTGCGTGTTCCCTGGCCATCACGTGAACAGCGCATGAACAGCGCATGACACTTAACAAGCACTTAATTGACGCGTCTTTATGGGACCTCGACAAAACTCGATGGAAAAACCCACTAAACACATTAAAAAACACCAAATGCGCACCTGACAAACATAACTAAACACAATAAACACATTTTGAGTGTTTAAATTATTATTATTACTATCATCATTATTTAATAATATGTTTTTATTATATTGTTATTATTATAATAATAATTATTATTAGTTTATTATTATTATTATTGTTGTTATTATTATTATTATTATTATCAGGGTATCACCAGTTGCTATCTGCGTGTTCCCTGGCCATCACGTGAACAGCGCATGACACTTAACAAGCACTTAATTGACGCGTCTTTATGGGACCTCGACAAAACTCGATGAAAAACCCACTAAACACATTAAAAAAACACCAAATGCGCACCTGACAAACATAACTAAACACAATAAACACATTTTGAGTGTTTAAATTATTATTATTACTAATATCATCATTATTTAATTTTTTATGATTATTAATATCATCAATATTTTTAAAACAGTACTTACGTTTGCAAATCAAACAAATTCTCTTCGTCTTCCTTCTCTCTCTTTCTCTCTCTTAAATTCAAGCACAATTCCAAATCCAGCTCCAGCTCATACCACCACTTATCACTCCTTTTCTCTCCCTCTCCTGCAGGTGCAGACGGGGAAGGGGTAGATGCAGAGGGGGGCGGGGTCACCTTGTAAAGCTACAGTTTACAACACAAGCGGCCCGTGTTCGATACCCGCGGGTCACTTTTCTGTAGAAAGAGCACAGTGGTCAGTATGTTCATCAAGAACTAAGGCCGATTCAGTGTGCAGAGTTTTGGACTTGTGCGACCTTCGGAAAGGCACCGCCCCCTCAATTACCTTTTCTTTTTTTTTTTAGATTTATCAATGAGGATAATGATATATTGTTAATTTTTCCTAAATTAACTAAGCAGTTATGTGGCTCACCTGGTAGAGCAACTGTTGTTCGTGTTCGAATCCCGGGAGTTCCTTTTCTGCAGAGAGAGCACAGTAGATGCTAAAACCCTCAGTTTTTGTAATAATTCATAAACGCATCGAGCCAGGAGTCTGATTTTCCACTATGTCGTGCGCCACACAGCCTCCTGTTGGGATTGTTTCGTCCCGTGGCTCTGGGGTCAAAGGTCGCCGCGTAGCGGCCTAAAAGACAGTCTGAAATTCAAACGTAAAAAAGGCAGGAAACTGTCTTTTCTTCAATAAATTCCAATAGACATTGAGCTTAGGGTCTGAAAATTCAGTATGTGTATCAGAGACATGTGCTGATCATTTATGGCCAGTTTCGGACCCGTGTGACCTTCGGAAAGGTCAAAGGTCAGCCGTTCGGGTGTGTTTTCCCACACACTATCCTGAATTCACCCAAAGCCCCAAATCTCCAGAATGGTTGGTGAGACATCCCGAGTTTTCCCAAAACCCCTGAATCTCCAGCACTGGGAGACATTCCGAGTTTGCCCAAGGCCCCCGAATCTCCAGCATTTAGCCGTTCCTTGGACGAGACATCCCGAGTTTTCCCAAGGCCCCTGAATCTCCAGGATTTACCCGAGTGCTACTAAGCACCTCAGGGTGAGGTTGTCTAGCCTGCGGCACTCTGGTAAGTGCTGGAAGTTTGGGGGGCCTCGGGTCAATTTATGATGCCCAGAGTAGTTGGTGGCACTCGGGTAAGTGCTGGAGATTCAGGGGGCCTTGGGCAAACTCGGGATGCGTCGCCCAAGGAACGGCTGAATGCTGGAGATTCGGGGGCCTTGGGCAAACTCGGAATGTCTCCCCGCGACACTGATGACTCCTGGAGATTCAGGGGCCTTGGGCAAACTCGGAATGTCTCCCCGCGACACTGATGACTCCTGGAGATTCAGGGGCCTTGGGAAAACTCGGGATGTCTCGCCCAAGGAACGGCTAAATGCTGGAGATTCGGGGGTCTTGGGCAAAGTCGGGATGTCCCAGCCCAAGCCCCCCTGGCTTTGACCCTATTTTGGTCAAGAGCTGCCCTCTATCGTCGAAAACGTGCTGGTGCAAGGAAAGGCCCCATAAATGAAGAAGGTCCCTCTTTTGGGGGCCTTACTGAATTCGGGGCCCAAAGCCCCAAATTTGAGGAACTCAAGTCACTTGAGGTGCCTTTTCGCCAGAAATATACTCAAAAAGTCGACTTCAGGATGCCTAAATTGACCAATTCCCTGGCGCTCAACTCGCAGTTTTATCTGGTAAAGCGAATGATTAGAGCACATATGTCAGAGTCAAGGCCCGGCCCGTGAATGAGTTATCTCTGGCCCGCGGGATGATATTTAATTACTATTAAAACCGGCCCGCAGTATTATGTGCCCGCAGCACCATAATACTACAAATCCCAAGATGCACTGCGAGTGCATTGCCGCATACCGAGTGCCCGCAAGCGAGCACGATCCCGCAAGCGAGCACGATCCCGCGTCTTCTCTTCATGAGCAGCAGAACAGTCACAGTGGAGGACTAAACATCGCCGTCAATTTTCATCTCCCTCTCCCCCAAAATGGCAAAAAGAAAGGTAGACGCTGAACACAGGGGGTTTCAAGACAGGTGGGAGGCAGAATACATGTTCACCGAAGTAAAAGGAAAGCCGTGTGTCTTGTGTGTGGAGACAGCGTGTCTGTTATGAAAGAATATAACTTAAGAAGGCACTATGAAACAACGAAACACACCGACGCACAGAAAGACAAATACAAGAATATGAACACAGAACAAAGGCTACAGAAGGTAGAAGAGTTAAAAAGAAATCTTTGAGCTTTGAAGGAAAATTACATTTTGCTGTTTACCTGTTAAAAAAAGAAGAAACGTTTTCAATTTGTTACTGAAAGAGCCTTGAGAAAATATTGCAACTGATTTTATTTATGTTTTGCTTAATTTAATTTAATTTAATTTAATTTAATTTAATTTAATTTAATTTAATTTAATTTAATTTAATTTAATTATTAATGTTAAGTGCAATATAGGCTGTGTTATTGGTATTGGTTCAATATGTGCAATAATTGCGAGTTTTAATAAACATTGAACCAGCCCGGCCCTCCACTTGTACCATTTTTTTTATTTTGGCCCCCCGTGTATTTGACTTTGACATGACTGGATTAGAGGATACGTTGTGACGACTTCAACGGGCCGTATCTCCATCCATTTTCAGGGCGAGCTGGAATTACCGCGGCTGCTGGCACCAGACTTGCCCTCCAATGGGTGCGCGGAAGGGTCAAACAAGTACAGATTTAAGCCCACTAACATGGGCGGGGTGAGGAGCTCAGGCTGGGGGGCAGAGAGCCAGAGAAGCGGGGCCCTGTGAGAAATTGCCTTGGTAGGCGCTCTCGCTCGGACAGAGGTCCTCCACCTTATCGCATGGAATCAACGGTGTCGCGTTGCCCCGGTCCCCGCCGAGGGCCGTGGGGCGTCCGATCCTGAATTTTCTCTGTCCTTCCTATTGTTTTTGCCCCTCGAAAAACCCGAGTTGCGCTAGTTCTCGGGACCGGGCCGAGCGCCGACCTCTGTCCGAGCGCGAGCGCCTATTTTCGGATTTCAACGAAAAAATGACGACTTCAACGGGCCGTATCTCGGTCTTTTCTCCACCTTCCAAGCGGCACTTGGAAGAAATTTCCGATTCGCGCCCCTGGTAGCCAAGGGTTAGGGTCCCGGGGGGGGAGGGAGCTGACCCCGCTCTCTGTTTTCCTCTTTCCCGTCTGCCTCGCGTTGCCCAGCGTCCGGCGTGGGCCTGGTACCTCCCCACGGCCCCTGATTCCCCGTTACCCATGGTCACCATGGTAGGCACACCAAAACGGCCTCGTGCCTCTGCGCAGGGGCCAGAGTAGTGGAGCCAAGGGCACTTTGAAGAAATTTCGAAAAGGTGGCACAAATGTCTGAACCTGTGGTTCCTCTCGTACTGAGCAGGATTCGGCGCACCACCGGCCCGTCTCGTCCCGCAACAGGCCTTCGCGTTGCTTTGTTTTCTGCACAGGGGCCTTAATTTAATTTAATTTAATTTAATTTAATTTAATTTAATTTAATTTAATTATTAATGTTAAGTGCAATATAGGCTGTGTTATTGGTATTGGTTCAATATGTGCAATAATTGCGAGTTTTAATAAACATTGAACCAGCCCGGCCCTCCACTTGTACCATTTTTTTTATTTGGGCCCTGGGCCCCTGCTTCTCTGGCTCTCTGACCCCGCCTCACCGGGTAAGTGAAAAAACGATAAGTAGTAGTAGTATTTCACCGGCGGCCGATCGGCCCGACGCTCCAGCGCCAAAGCTTTCAGACAGAGGTCAGAGGTCAGAAAATCAATGACAGCCGTGTGTGTTTGTGTAGTAAAAAGTTAGTTGCAGGTTTGTCGTCGCTACGTGACAAAGAAATCTGATGAGATGAAAGGAAGTTTGGATTTAAAATCATAAATAAAAACAGGAACATTTTTCACATAAGTTTATTTAAAATGATGAAAGTATCATCGCGGAGAATTTAAGACGATCTTTACTCTGTTTATAAAACATGAAGGTTTGCTCTTTATTTCTGTAGAAATCATGGATTTATTATCATTTCTGTCAAATTAACAGAGGGAAAGTAACTGTGAACGATGGATTTGAGGAAATGAAGATAAGTCGTCTTTGCTCTGAAGGTTCCAGACGTCGGTGACAAACCACATCCTTCTAGGTACGGGCTGAGGTCATGACCTTCACAGCGATGCACCCACGCCACCCTGGAACCACACACACACACACACACACACTGATGTCAGTGGTGTGTTTCACACACACACACACACACAGTGTCACATGATTAGGACTCACCAGGCTCTGATGCCGTTGGGATCCCGAACGACTCGTTTGGCACACTCGATCGCCACAGTGACGTCGTCCGTCAGGAGTTCTGCAAATTTCCCAAAAAAAATAACTTTTGACAGACCTGACAGACGATGAGAGGATGAACGCTGGCGACAGAAATCAACAACAGTATTTAACCGTCGGTAATTGAACAACATGGGTTTTACACGAAGTGAGTCCTCTTTCTTTCTACCCGTCTCTGCTGGGAATGACAAATGTGTCTGTGCTATGCGCTACTTCCTGTTTCCACTCTTGTTTTATGACCGTTAGCGTAAAACTTTGTACGTCATTTTATAGGAATGACGACTAAAATCGGGCAGCCCGTGGTCTAGTGGAAAGGGAACTTCAGGGTGCAGGGAACTGGAGGATTAGCGGTTTGAATCCCGACAGATCAAGGGCTTGGGTACCTCTGAGCAAAGTACCCAATCCCTGTTGCTCCCCATTGATTGGGTTAACTGGACCACTATAAAGTGACCCCAGCCACAGGGGGGCAGTATACTCCGAGTGCCTGGTCCCAATCCCGGAGGAATGGTCATACACTTGTTGGCACTCCTGGCTTTGCTGCAAGAAGACCCTGGTTTATGGCTTGGTGGGAATAGGGGCCTCCCCGGGTTCCCTCCCACAGTCACAGATTTGGGGATTAGGCAAATTGACCGTGGAAGTGGATGGTTGTTTGTGTCTATGCAGCCCCCAAGATGGACTGGTGACCTGTCCAGGGTGTACTCCACCTTGTGCCCTATGTCAGTTGGGGTTGGCACCCGGTGTGACCACATTAGAGAGTTAAAAACTGTGTGTTTAACTTTAAAAAGTGTTCAGGTGAGGTGCTTCATCACTGACCGCTGCACTTGATTCCACACGCGTTTTCCGTGACTCCTTGGCCGTTGTCGCACCACCAGCGGCTGTTGATCTGGAAGATGCCGTAGTCAGTGGTTCCGTCAGTGTTGAGGTTGGTGGTTTGGGTGTTGTAGTGAGACTCCCACTGGCTCAGGCAAACCCCTGCCACAGACACACAGATCTGTCTACCACAGAGGTCTCAAACCTGTGGCCCATGGGCAATGATGATGATGATGCAATATCATCATCCACACCCTACTGCACTGTTGCTTTTCCTCAAGAAACTGGACTTTTCTGCCCCTTACTGACCAGACTGGATACTCAGTGGCCCCCAGGTCATTGGAGTCCCCCGATCTAATAACACGTTAATAATTAAATATAATATGGTTAGGTTTCCAGTAGAATTCTGGTTGTCGGTGATGCCGATGAACTCTCGATTGCAAAATGTCAACATAACGCTGGCCAAATTGCGAAATCTTGAGGCTTCAAAACGGGAGTTTGGATTCCTGTGGGCGACATCACGACTGGTTGCCTCTTGATATTGTCTTTGCATATGTTACAAATTTTTGTAAAAACTGACTATTTTGCCCAATATATCGCCTTGTTTACAGCATCCCACTATATCACAATATATCGTATCGCCACCCCTGTTTTGGGACATGCGACGTATCACTGATGAACGGCCCTACCTGATACTGGCTTACATCATTTAACTTTCAGCAAGGAAGTAAATTCACAAATTCTCCCCCAGTAAATGACAGAATTTTGTGCATGTGCTGCAATGTAAGTGTAAGTGAACAAGACACTGTTTTCACAGACTGACTCACAGTCGGCGAGGCTGTTGCCCCTGTAGCCGTCCATCCCGCTCCTCTTCAGAAGTCGGGCCCATTCACAGCGCTCAAAGATTTTCGCGCCACTAAGTGCGACCAAGAACAGAAACACCAGACACCTCATGATGAACGTTGACGATTTTTTCCCCCAAAAGCTGCTGCTCTGTCCTTTTACTGTCTAAAACTCCAACAACAGCCACTGCTGTGACTGCACTGTTTGTTTTTTTGTGTTATCAGTTTTATGTAACGCAAAGGTCCAACGAGGTGAAGGCCAGTCACTGCTGCGGATGGCACAATTTACTCAACAGATAAAATCAATAAAAGGAAAGAAAACCTGTCTTTAAAACAAATTAACTTCTGTGCAACCTGACTATCAACAGCTCACTTAAAACTAGGGTGGGCAGCAGTAATTTCTGGAGAATTACTGATTCACCAAAAGTGTTTGTGTACGACCAATGAACACAGGGTGGAATCTTTGTCAAATCAACATTTTATTGTGGTTTTAAAATCAGCATCATGAATTTATAACCATGAATAAGAGACGTGGCTCTGCAGGTTCCAGACGTCGGTTAAACTCCACATCCACTCACGAAGTAGCTCAGGTCACGACCCTCACAGTGACGCCCCCAGGAAACCCTGGAACCAGTCAGACACAGACAGACAGTTTGACACACACTCACACAGTCTGTGTGTTAGTGAATCCCATGATCAGGACTCACCAGGCGTTCATGCCATTGTGATACTGAACGACATATTTGGCACACTTGATCGCCGCAACGGCGTCGTCCTTCAGGAGTTCTGCAAATTAAAAAAACAAATCAAGTTCTTACATTAGAGATGATGCATTTGCACATTCTGCGCACGCATTACTTTTCTTTGAGGGATTGACCCTTCAGAGGGTGCAACCATTAGCCAACAAGCATGACAAAATTAAAAAAAAATCAATGACCTAATCAGTTGCAGACAAATTTAATTGTCGATAACTGTTGACATGCTTTAGAATACCATTTTTGCCCAACCGCGAAGGATCCACAGGTTGGATCCTCTAAAAGATGCAATCGACGGAGGCGGCAACCTTTGTGGGCTGATATGATTTAACTGCGTCTATGCATATAAGGCGTACAGAGACAATCGTTCAGTCCTTCCCTTTTATTGCAGAAGGTGCAGGATTCACTAAAACATATTACCACTTCTTCTAGCGTGTGGGTTTCGCTGGCTAACACACGAAAAGCTAACGGAGAAGCTAAAAACACAAGGCAACACACACTCCCGGGGGCTGTTCTTACTCTGAGGTAAAAAAAAGAGACAACTGTAGAGGACAAGATTTCACATGCAAATGATGCCACACAGTGGCTGCAAGTGTATACTGCAGGCGTGAACCAAACAACAAAAAAACCATTACAGAATACAACCACTTCCTCTCTTTTAACCATTACTTAAAGCATTACTAAAATAATAATAATAATTCAAATCAATAAGTATGAAAGAAAGTTACAACATGGGCGACCATAACCCAGAATCCGTAGCACCTTGAATCTGGGGTGTTGGAGAAGGGAAACATCTAAATCATGCAGGGCACTGGGTCCTGAGGACCAGGATTGAGAAACACTGTCCTGATAATACACCTCTGTCGACCGCATCCTTTGGAGGATCCAGCCTGTGGATTGGGACATAGCCTTTGTCTGTTCCCTGTCACTTCCTGATCTGTACCTGGATCGGGTTTCAGGTATCAGGAAGTAATGCTGTGTTTCCAGTTCAGTGTTGTTCTGGTTTGGAAGCGTTGGGTCAGGCTTGTGTTTCGCTCAGAACAGTACCTTTACTTGGTAGTTGGGGTGTGGACTGTGCCTGATGGCCCCCTCGTGTGACATAGTACTGGTACGATGACAACAAATGAAGACAATGAACCTGACATGAAAGACAACAATGGAGGACGTCCAGCAGCTCTTTTTTCCTGATCAGTTTGTGGCTGTTTGTCTCAACAAGACATCAAACCCACGCACACACACAGGGAGAACATGCAAACTCCATGCAGAAAGGCCCTTGTTCCAACCGGGGCTCGAACCCGGGTCTGCTCGCTGCAAGGCAAGAGCGCTAACCACTAACCACTAAACTTCATTTATTAATTTATTTCTATTAAAATATACAATACAAATAATACAATGTGGAAAATAGATATATTACAGCATTGTAGAGTAGTATATATATGTATATATGTATATATATATATACATATATGTATGTTTATATATTCATATATGTGTATGTATATATATGTATGTATATATTTATATACACATTACTCTATAAATATAAAACGTGTACAAATATATACTACTCTACATATCTAATATTTACATATTAAATTTAAATACAGATACAATGACCGTGCGACTTATATATAAATCTAAAATTCCAAGTTAAAATAAATAAAACATTAATAATATACAAACTTTCAAACTGTCAGGTCAAAACGTTTCCATTAAAAACAAAATAACACGTCAACAACAAATCTATGGATCACACCGAGCATCTAATGACAGCGACGTCTGAGCCAGCGGATCATTTCATCAGGACAGGCCGAGGTAACGCTGCTCTGTGCCGGGCACAGTGAGCGCCGAGCGTCCGCAGAGGCGGAGCTTATCACCTCCGACAAACGTCACTGCCAAACTATAAATACGTCATACCCTGCCCGGCCAAAAAAAAAATAGCCTTTAGCTTTGATTACTCACTCATTCACTGTGGCATTGTTTCCATAAGCTACTGCAATGTCACAAGATTTATTTCCGTCCAGTGTTGCATTCATTTTTCACCAAGATCTTGTGTTGATGATGGGAGAGTCAGGCCACTGAGCAAAGCCTTCTCCAGCACATCCCAGAGATTCTCAGTGGGGTTAAGGTCTGGACTCTATGGTGAAAATGATGTCTCATGCTCCCTGAACCACTCTTTCACTATTTGAGCCTGATGAATCCTGGCATTGTCATCTTGGAATATGCCCATGTCATCAGGGAAGAAACAAATGGATTGATGGAATAATCTGGTCATTCATTATGTTCAGGTAGTCAGCTGACCTCATTCTTTGGACACATAATGTTGCTGAACCTAGACCTGACCAACTGCCAAGACTACCAACAATAAACAGCTACTGTAAAAAGGTTTTTTTCTTAACACACAAACCACATGTTTGAATTCTAAATGACTCATTTCTCGCCTCAAATGATGTTAAAACTTAAAACAGAAAAATATTTATTTCAGATTTATATTTTTATTATTTGTTGCTATGCTCCGCCGAAATGTATTCTGGGATACATGGCCATCCCAAGTACGCTTAAGTCACCTCTGATGCATACTTGGTAAAAATGGGCAGAGCGAGAACACATCCGGGTTTGAGAACCGTCCTCGCTGTTTACTTACTTGAGAATTGGAACAGCACTTGGACTGAGGCTGAAGAAGTTTTCATAAGTACGGAAGTACGCACAAGTATGCACAAGTACGCACAAGTACGGATATTGAGAAACAGCCTTTGATCTTAGCAGCGTCAGCAGGAAGCTGTCATATAGTAGAAAGGTAGCAAGGCTACTTTTAGAAGAGGTTTTTGACCGATGAATAGAGAAGTAATCCGACCGCTACGGAGTTGCCGACCCGTCTGAACGACGTAGTTAATGAATATCCCGGTGAGTTAGCTGTTAGCACACATGGTCAACTAGCACTCTGGTTGTGATAACTTTGTAATATATTTATAGCTTGACACTGTGGATTATTTATGTTAGAAAAACAGTCGGGATAAGCTCATAACCTGTTGATATTGTAAATGTTTATTTGGAAAAAAATTTGTGAAAATGTCAAAAGAAAGTGCTAAGTAATGGTCTGATAATTCAGTTAACCTGAGCAGACACAGTCAATGTTATGTGGTTATGCATTGTGTGAAAATGTTCTTTGTAAGCTATTTTATTAAGCTTGATATAATGCAAAGTTAAAGAGTGTGTGAGTGAAATGTTATTATGTGTGATATTGTGTGTAACACCAAAAAAACAACACACAATGTGGACTATTAATAAGGACAATCAATGATTTTCCTGCACATCTTGTGCAGGCTGGTTTTTTTGTTGAGCGGTTCTACAGATGTGATTGAGTTGCACAAGCTGCCTTCATCTCGCTGCCTTCTGGTTTCCACCTCATCATCCCCCTCATCACTGCTCACTGGATCTTCAGTCATCATCTCCACCATCTTCAGATCCCATCTTTTCACCTCATTCTACAATTTTCTTCACTCGTCAACCACAATGAACAGCCTTTCTCATAAAGGGTGGTAGGAAACTTGAGTGCACTCAAGGGAAACAAAACAAACTGAAACATTCATAAACTTGGGTTGACTGATTCATATTTACATTGTTGATTTGTTTTTTTCATTGAGATCTCTCTTTTTTTTGTTTTGTTTTGTTTTATGAATGTTTGGGTCCCAACATTCACTGGTTTTGAACATAATCGTTCAGCTAATTTTCACTGCAAGGTTTAACTCATTTAGTTGCCCTATTTGTTCCGGTGGTAATTTACATGCAATTGGGCCAGATGTGTATGTAAATTTGGTTCATGTATGTTATAAGCAGAACACATTGGAAGTTATTGTTAACTAAAAGTGAATACAATAAGGAAGTAAAACAACAGTAACATTTAAGGAAGAAACAATACAGTGATTTCAAAGTATTCAGTTGTTGGTGTGAATTATTACGGGAAGGATTTAAGGGTTTTATGTACTCTACTGTTCTATATTAATGCTGGTCTCCTCCTAGAACCTAGATCATACCTGCATCGTTGTGGGTTACATGTCCAACTCACATGACCTGAAAATGTGTCTTTGTTGTTAAAAATGTTGAGTGAGGTGATTCACCACTGACCGCTGCAGTTGACTCGACATAAATTTGAAGTGTGCCCCTGGCCGTCGTAACACCAATAGTAGCTGTTGACCTGGAAGATGCCATAGCAGGTGGAGCCGTCAGAGTCGTGGTTGGTGGCTTTGGTGTTATAATACGACTCGCTCTGGGTCAAACAAAGCCCTGTAGAGTGAACAGGAAGATTTAACAGGATTTCTCAGGCAAAAACTGTCCCTGGATTACTGCAGTCCACACACAAATGCTTTGAAAGGAGACAAACAGAAGTATGAGTTAAGGTGTACATGCTAGTTGCTGCAGGTTCGTCTCTTTTCGATTTAGCCTACGCAGTTTTAAAGACATAGCCCCTGAATTTAGACACAGTGACAGTTACGACGGCATACTAGGGCCAAATATGAAAAAGTAAATAAAATACGTACCCGGGGGGGGGGGGAAATATTTCAAGAAAAAAGTTGCAGATTTACGAGATTAATAGTAACAAATCTACTAGAAAAGAAATCGCAGATTGATGAGATTAAAAGTAGCAAATCTAATAGAAAGGAAATCGCAAATTGGCGAGATTAAAAGTAGCAAATCTACGAGAAAAAAAGTTGCAGATTTATGTCGGAAAAATATTGTTTTATTTTTGTCAAGCATCCTCAAGACACCACAGACGCTGCCTGGTAGGCAGGGAATGCCACACTGACTTTTTTCTCGTAGATTTGCTACTTTTTTCATACTTGGCGCTAACATGCCATCGTAGACAGTGGAGGATAAAGTGGTAGAAAATGGTGACAAATGGCTAAATTAAGTAAGAAGGCCGTTTACTCACAGTCGCTGATGCTGTAGCCTTTATAGCCGTCCATCCCCTGCGCCTTCAGCATTCGCGCCCATTCACAGCGTTCCAAGAATTTAGCGCTGCTCAGCGCCACCAACAGCATAAACACCAGACACTTCATGATGAATGAGGGTCTCTCTCCCAAAGCTGCTGCTGTTGCTCCGTCCTTTTATTGTCAAGAAGCTCGACGCTAACAGCTGATGCTGCAACTGCACTTTGTTTGTTTTTCCAAGTCTATTATCAGTTTTGCTCTGACACTGTGAATGTTGCTCACAACTGCACACGGTACATTTTAATCTTCAGATAAAAGGATTCACACGGAAGATAACCAATAAGATGTGCCAATGTGGGCGGAGCCTTTCCGGAAAACATAACGCTTTCCTCAGCTAATCTGTTGAGTATGAAGCATCTGCGTCTCTCCACACTTATCTGGTGGGAGGGGCTAAGGAAAGAGAGCCTCCGCCTCCAAATGATAATTAATTCGACCATCAGTGATTTTTGTATCAAACTTTCCAAACTTGTCCTTGTTGAGAACTCCCGTCAGCAAAGATTTGTCCTCCAAGGAAATGTACCCGACCAACCCCTGAATACGACCCAAGGTTACGTTACAGTTGGTAGGTGTTCTCTTATATGACCACTAGGAGGTGACTATACATGTTTTCCCTCAAATTCTACGACTTTTCAGGGACTTTCAAGGATCAGTTCTCTCAAATTCAAGGACTATTCAGGGACTTTCCAGGACCAGTTCCCTCAAATTCAAGGACTTTTTCAGAGACTTTCCAGGACGTTAAGGAAAAAACATGAAAATTAAGGGAAAAACAAGGACATTCCCCACCATAAGTTCATAAGCCCAAAAAGTGTCTCTGTCCAAAAATACAAAAGTCCTAAAGTTGAAAAAAATTAAAAAAGGTCTAAATGTTCACCAAAAATGACAAATATCATCAGACTAAAGGAAGTTTGTGATTAGTTTGTTTTTAAAATCATAAATAAAAACAGGAACATTTTTCATGTAAGTTAATTTAAAATGATGAAAGTATCATCGCGGAGGATTTAAGACGATCTTTACTCTGTTTATAAAACATGAAAGTTTGCTCTTTATTTCTGTAGAAATCATGGATTTATTATCATTTCTGTCAAATTAACAGAGGGAAAGTAACTGTGAATGATGGATTTGAGGAAATGAAGATAAGTCGTCTTTGCTCTGAAGGTTCCAGACGTCGGTGACAAACCACATCCTTCTAGGTATGGGCTGAGGTCATGACCTTCACAGCGATGCACCCACGCCACCCTGGAACCACACACACACACACACACACACTGATGTCAGTGGTGTGTTTAACACACACACACACACAGTCTGTGTCACATGATCAGGACTCACCAGGCTCTGATGCCGTTGGGATCCCGAACGACTCGTTTGGCACACTCGATCGCCACAGTGACGTCGTCCGTCAGGAGTTCTGCGAATTTCCAAAAAAAAGAACTTTACTTTTGACAGACCTGACAGACGATGAGAGGATGAACGCTGACGACAAAAATCAACGACAGTATTTATTCAACCGTCGGTAATTGAACAACATGGGTTTTTAACGTAGTGAGTCATCTCCCTTTCTACCCGTCTCTGCTGGGAATGACAAACATGTCTGTGCTATGCGCTACTTCCTGTTTCCACTCTTGTTTTATGACCGTTAGCGTAAATGTGATACTCACAAAATAAGCTATAATAATTTTGTTGAGATATCATTTATTTATTTCATGTGAAAGTCACTATTTAATTTATGGTATTGTTTTTGTATCAGCATATATGTTAAATAGAAACATAATGACATGCTGTTGCACCGAACGGACAGTAGGTGGCAGCACTGACCAGTAGAGTGACTGGAAGTCTCATAGTGCGTCGCGGAGGTGGAGCTCATAATCCAGCTGAATGGAGAACGAGCAACATCTACCGTGCGTCGCTGATTTCTGTTTGACTTTCAGGTCAGTTATCTATCGTTTTTATGTGACTTAAGATGTTTGACAAGTTCTTTCGAATCCCCGGTGAGGTGTAATTTGTGTGACGAGTGTTTTAAGTTTTTAAATATGTAAATGTCGTGGTACGTGACCGGCACGATTGGGAAAATGGCGTCCGCCGCCGTAGTCACTTTACTTGTGTTTGTTTCTGTCGGCTCCTGGGCATTTGTGGGTTATTTTTGTATATATGAAAATTACTTCTGTGAAAGATAAAGGTAATGTGCAGATTAGCCTTCGGTAAGGATGCACATTCCTAGTTTAAGTTCAGGTATTATAGCGGCGAGTATTGTCAGCCATTTTGATTTTGTTTCAGTCATGTTAATGTTTAGTTTAATTGCAAGAAAGAAGAATTATTCTGTTTAATCAAGTACAGACTTAAAATAAAATGTACAAATACAATAAAAATACTCTTGATGAAAGAGATAGAGATAGAGATGTTTAATAGAGAAGTGAATGCACGATAGTAGAAAGATGAATGATTGTTTTGAAACAGAAATTTGTTTTCTTGATTGTGTGAAAGTACATGAAACAGACATATGTGAGTATATGATTAACAATGTGGTTATGACCAGTGTTTTAATGCAGAAACATAACAGAAAGAATTCAGATTGCAATTAAAATGTTAAAATGTGAATATGTAAATAAATATAATCCATCTGAATGGAGAACGAGAAACATCTACCCTGCGTCGCTGATTTCTGTTTGACTTTCAGGGGATTATCTATACATCTGTCAGCGGGGAACAAGCTGGGACCCGCTACATAAACGTTGTACGTCATTTTATAGGAATGACGACTAAAATCGGGCAGCCCGTGGTCTAGTGGAAAGGGAACTTCAAGGTGCAGGGAACTGGAGGGTTAGCGGTTTGAATCCCGACAGATCAAGGGCTTGGGTACCTCTGAGCAAAGTACCCAATCCCTGTTGCTCCCCATTGATAAAGTTAACTGGACCACTATAAAGTGACCCCAGCCACAGGGGGGCAGTATACTCCGAGTGCCTGGTCCCAATACCGGAGGAATGGGTCGGTAAAGGTGTTTTTATTTTATAAGAATAACCTGCAAGGGGCCACATGGTTGGTCTAGTTGTCATACAGTTGTTAGCACTCCTGGCTTTGCTGAAAGAAGACCCGGGTTTATGGCTTGGTGGGAACAAGGGCCTCCCTTGGATTAGGCAAATCGACCATAGAAGTGGATGGTTGTTTGTGTCTATGCAGCCCCTGAGATGGACTGGTGACCTGTTCAGGGTGTACTCCACTTTGCGTCCTATGTCGGTTGGGGTTGGCACCCGGTGTGACCACATTAGAGAGTTAAAAACTGTGTGTTTAACTTTAAAAAGTGTTCAGGTGAGGTGCTTCATCACTGACCGCGGCACTTGATTCCACACGCATTTTCCGTGACTCCTTGGCTGTTGTCGCACCACCAGCGGCTGTTGATCTGGAAGATGCCGTAGTCGGTGGTTCCGTCAGTGTTGAGGTTGGTGGTTTTGGTGTTGTATTGAGACTCCCACTGGCTCAGGCAAACCCCTGCCACAGACACACAGATCTGTCTAACACAGAGGTCTCAAACCTGCAGCCCATGGGCAATGATGATGATGATGATGATGCAATATCATGATACAATTGTAAGCTCTTATCATCCACACCCTACTGCACTGTTGCTTTTCCTCAAGAAGTTGGACTTTTCTGCCCCCTACTGACCAGACTGGAAACTCAGTGGCCCCCAGGTCATTGGAGTCCCCCGATCTAATAACACGTTAATAATTAAATATAATCTGGTTAGGTTTCCAGTAAAATTCTGGTTGTCAGTGATGTCGATGAACTCTCAATTGCAAAATGTCAACATAACGCTGGGCAAATTGCGAAATCTTGAGGCTTCAAAACGGGAGTTCGGATTCCTGTGGGCGACATCACGACTGGTTGCCTCTTGATATTGTCTTTGCATATGTTACTAATTTTTGTAAAAACTGACTATTTTGCCCAAATATCGCCTTGTTTACAGCATCCCACTATATCACAATATATCGTATCGCCACCCCTGTTTTGGGACATGCGACGTATCACTGATGAACGGCCCTACCTGATACTGGCTTACATCATTTAACTTTCAGCAAGGAAGTAAATTCACAAATTCTCCCCCAGTAAATGACAGAAATGAGTGCATGTGCTGCACTGTTAGTGTAAGTGAATAAGACACTGTTTTCACAGACTGACTCACAGTAGGCGAGGCTGTTGCCCCTGTAGCCGTCCATCCCGCTCCTCTTCAGAAGTCGGGCCCATTCACAGCGCTCGAAGACTTTGGCGCCACTAAGTGCGACCAAGAGCAGAAACACCAGACACCTCATGATGAACGTTGACGATGTTTTTCCCCCAAAAGCTGCTGCTCTGTCCTTTTACTGTCTAAAACTCCAACAACAGCCGCTGCTGTGACTGCAGTGTTTTTTTGTGTTATCAGTTTTATGTAACGCAAAGGTCCAACATGGTGAATGCCAGTCACTGCTGCGGATGGCACAATTTAATCAACGGATAAAATCAATAAAAGGAAAGAAAACCTGTCTTTAAAACAAAGTAACTTCTGTGCAACCTGACTATCAACGGCTCACTTAAAACTAGGGTGGGAGGCAGTTTTTCTGGAGAATTATTGATTCACCCAAAGTGCTGGTGTACGACCAATAAACACAGGGTGGAATCTTTGTCAAATCAACATTTTATTGTGGTTTTAAGATCAGCATCATGAATTTATAACCATGAATAAGAGACGTGGCTCTGCAGGTTCCAGACGTCGGTTAAACTCCACATCCTCTCACGTAGGAACTCAGGTCACGACCCTCACAGTGACGTACCCAGGCAACCCTGGAACCAGACAGACAGACAGACAGTTTAACACACACTCACATAGTCTGTGTGTTAGTGAATCACATGATCAGGACTCACCAGGCTCTGATGCCGTTGGGATCCTGAACGACACGTTTGACACACCTGATCGCCGCAGTGACGTCGTCCTTCAGGAGTTCTGCAAATTACAAAATACATCAAGTTCTTACATTAGAGATGATGCATTTGCACATTTTGCACAGACATTACTTTTCTTTGAGGGATTGACCCTGCAGAGGGTGCAACCATTAGCCAACAAGCCATGAGCCTGTTGACAAAGAAATCAGTCACAAAATTCAGTTACAGACAAATTTTATTGCAGATAACTGTCGACATGTCTTTGAATTCCATGTTTGCCCAACCTCGAAAGGATCCACAGGCTGGATCCTCCAAAGGATGCGAACGACGGAGGCGACAACCTTTGTGGGCGTATCTCAGAATTCTTAGCTTGCCAACAGAAGAATTGGTGATGTAACCGGTAAGTTCTCTGTGTTTCATTTCAGAACCACTCACCTGTGTCTCCTCCTCCTTCTCAATCCTGGTTCTAGGGAATCACCGCCCTGCATGTTTTAGATGTTTCCCTGCTCCAACACACCTGATTCAAAAAGTCGGCTCACAAACAAGCTCTGCCAAAGCCTGGTAACAACCCAGCAGGGAAACATCTAAATCATGCAGGGCACTAGGTCCTGAAGACCAGGATTGAGAAACATGCACCTCTGTCGACCACATCCTTTGGAGGATCCATCCTGTGGATTGGGACATAGCCTGTGTCTGATAACTGTCACTTCCAGAACTGCACCTGGATCGGGTTTCAGGTATCAGGAAGTAATGCTGTGTACTCCCCACCCTTTGGAAGGGTGTTCCAAAGGGGTTCCAAAGAATCAAATGGTTTGGTTGGGTTATTTTGGTTCCATTCCTAATGGAAATGGAAGAAAAGTCTACCAAACTCTACCAAACCGATCCATTCCACTCTCTGGAAACAAGGCTGAACAGGTAACCTGGAAGTAGTAGCATTTTGGCTCTTGCAAAATGTAACTCTTTGTGATTACTTTAGGTTGTTGTGAGCAAACCCATTCGTACATCTGTGTCTAGAAACACACACTGGTGTGTTGTTCGTGTCCAACTCACATGATCTGAAAATGTGTCTTTGTTGTTAAAAATGTTGAGTGAGGTGATTCATCACTGACCGCTGCAGTTGATTCCACATGCATTTGAAGTGGGCCCCTGGCCGTTGTTACACCAATAGCGGCTGTTGATTTGGAAGATGCCGTAGTCGATGGAGCCATCACTGTTGCGGTTGGTGGCTCTGGTGTTGTAGTCCGACTCGCCCTTGGTCAGACAAACCCCTGCAGAGGAAACAGGATTCACATGAGAACACATGGATGACTTCTTGGTCCCATGTTGCAGTTCTTCCTCTGAAGGCTGTATTCTGAGGTTGATTGTGCCACAGCGCCACACCTCGGTGGTCCCATTTCTTAGCCTCTTACAAAACGAAGCTGACAAATGTGTCCTTTAGTCTCTGAGCAAAAGGGATTTAACAGATGGAGCTTTCTCAGGCAAAACCTGTCCCAGGATTACTGCACTTGTCCAGGGTGTGACCCACGCATTTCACCCTGTCAGCTGGGATTGGCTCCAGCTCTGCCCTCATGTGGAGGATAAAGTGGTAGAAAATGGTGACAAATGCCGTAGGATAAAGTAAGAAGGCTGTTTACTCACAGTTGGCGAGGCTGTAGCCACCAACGCCGTCCATCCCATGGCTGCTCAGCTTTCGCGCCCATTCACAGCGCTCAAAGACTTTAGCGCTGCTCAGCGCCACCAACAGGATAAACACCAGACACTTCATGATGAATGATGGTCTCTCTCCCAAAGCTGCTGCTGCTCTGTCCTTTTATTGTCTAAAACTCCAACAACAGCCGCTGCTTTGACTGCACTGTTTGTTTTTTTGTGTTATCAGTTTTATGTAACGCAAAGGTCCAACGAGGTGAAGGCCAGTCACTGCTGCGGATGGCACAATTTACTCAACAGATAAAAGCAATAAAAGGAAAGAAAACCTGTCTTTAAAACAAAGTAACTTCTGTGCAACCTGACTATCAACAGCTCACTTAAAACTAGGGTGGGCAGCAGTTTTTCTGGAGAATTATTGATTCACCAAAAGTGTTTGTGTACAACCAATGAACACAGGGTGGGATCTTTGTCAAATCAACATTTTATTGTGGTTTTAAAATAAGCATCATGAATTTATAACCATGAATAAGAGACGTGGCTCTGCAGGTTCCAGACATTGGTTAAACTCCACATCCTCTCACGTAGGAACTCAGGTCACGACCCTCACAGTGACGTACCCAGGCAACCCTGGAACCGGACAGACAGACAGACAGTTTAACACACGCTCACACAGTCTGTGTGTTAGTGAATCACATGATCAGGACTCACCAGGCTCTGATGCCGTTGGGATCCTGAGCGACACGTTTGGCACACCTGATCGCCGCAGTGACGTCGTCCTTCAGGAGTTCTGCAAATTAAAAAACAAATCAAGTTCTTACATTAGAGATGATGCATTTGCACATTTTGCACAGACATTACTTTTCTTTGAGGGATTGACCCTGCAGAGGGTGCAACCATTAGCCAATAAGCCATGAGCCTGTTGACAAAGAAATCAATGACGAAATTCAGTTGCAGACAAATTTAATTGTTGACAACTGTCGACATGTCTTTGAATTCCATGTTTGCCCAACCATGAAAGGATCCACAGGCTGGATCCTCCAAAGGATGTGAACGACGGAGGCGGCAACCTTTGTAGGCGTATCTCAGAATTCTTAGCTCGCCAACAGAAGAATTGGTGACGTAACCAGTAAGTTCTCTATGTTTCATTTCAGAACCGCTCACCTGTGTGTCCTCCTTCTCAATCCTGGTTCTAGGGAATCATTGCCCTGCATGTTTTAGATGTTTCCCTGCTCCAACAAGCTCTGCCAAAGCCTGGTAACAACCCAGCACCTCTGTTGACCGCATCCTTTGGAGGATCCAGCCTGTGGATTGGGACATAGTCTGTGTCTGATCCCTGTCACTTCCAGATCTGCACCTGGATCGGGTTTCAGGTATCAAGAAGTAATGCTGTGTACTCCTCACCCTTTGGAAGGGTGTTCTGAAGGGGTTCCAAAGAATCAAATGGTTTGGTCGGGTTATTTTGGTTCCATTTCCATTCCTAATGAAAATGGCAGCAAACTGTTCCACTTGCTGGAAACAAGGCTGAACAGGTAACCTGGAAGTAGCCACACTTTGGCTCTTGCAAAATGTAAGTCTTTGTGATTACTTTAGGATGTTGTGAGCAAACCCCTTCGTACATCTGTGTCTAGAAACTACACACTGGTGTGTTGTTCGTGTCCAACTCAAATGACCTGAAAATGTGTCTTTGTTGTTAAAAATGTTGAGTGAGGTGATTCATCACTGACCGCTGCAGTTGATTCCACATGCATTTGAAGTGGGCCCCTGGCCGTTGTAACACCAATAGCGGCTGTTGATCTGGAAGATGCCGTAGTCGATGGAGCCGTCAGTGTTGCGGTTGGTGGCTCTGGTGTTGTAGTCCGACTCGCCCTTGGTCAGACAAACCCCTGCAGAGGAAACAGGATTCACATGAGAACACACGGATGACTTCTTGGTCCCATGTTGCAGTTCTTCCTCTGAAGGCTGTATTCTGAGGTTGATTGTGCCACAGCGCCACACCTCGGTGGTCCCATTTCTTAGCCTCTTACAAAACGAAGCTGACAAATGTGTCCTTTAGTCTCTGAGCAAAAGCGATTTAACAATTGGAGCTTTCTCAGGCAAAACCTGTCCCAGGATTACTGCACTTGTCCAGAGTGTGACCCACGCATTTCACCCTGTCAGCTGGGATTGGCTCCAGCTCTGCCCTCATTTGGAGGATAAAGTGGTAGAAAATGACAAATGCCGTAGGATAAAGTAAGAAGGCCGTTTACTCACAGTTGGCGAGGCTGTAGCCACCAAAGCCGTCCATCCCATGGCTCTTCAGCACTCGTGCCCATTCACAGCGCTCAAAGACTTTAGCGCTGCTCAGTGCCACCAACAGCATAAACACCAGACACTTCATGATGAAGGACGGTCTCTTTCTCAAAGCTGCTGCTGCTCCGTCCTTTTATTGTCAAGAAGCTCGATGCTAACAGCTGATGCTGCGACTGCACTTTGTTTGTTTTTCCAAGTCTATTATCAGTTTTGCTCTGAAACTGTGAAGGTCGCTCACAACTGTACATGGCACATTGTAATCTGCAGTTGACACAGAAGATAACGTGCCAATGTGGGTGGAACCTTTCCGGAAAACATAACGTTTTCCTCAGCTAATCTGTTGAGTATGAAGCATCTGCGTCTCTCCACACTTATCTGGTGGGAGGGGCTAAGGAAAGAGAGGTCAAGGTCAAATAGAGCTCATAACTGACCATTCTGACACGTCCTAATTAAAAATATTTGTTCAGTACGTCCTCCATGACCGGAGCACAGACTCAGTCTGATACAGTCACATACAACAGCAGTTTATGCAGCGATCAGCGGTGCTGTCCCTAAGTGTTTTTAACTGATTTACAGTTGGGCTTGATCCTTGTGTCGGACGTCTCTTCCTGTGACGCCACTCTCGCTGTTTTCTGCGCACGCTGCCATGTTGATATTGTCAGAGAACTAGTGGAGGGAGGGGGAGAGGAATGGAGCGGAGGGAACAGGAGCTGAGCGAGTGAGCGCTGTAAAAAGGACAAATCAGAAACCCCCTGGAAGAAGTGGGTGTGTGTTTGCCTGTGTCTCATTTGCATATAAAGGGACCAGGCACAAAACCGAGCGTTCTGAAAGGGGTGGGTTTAGCAGGGTTATTGAACTGCTATGGTGCTTCATCCTTATGGTATTTTGACCAAAGCATGTCACAGACATGTTCATTAGGACACCAGGGAACTATTTTAATTGGGGACATAGGGTATAATATGTCTCCTTTAAGTCAAAAATCATCGATTTTTGTATCAAACTTTCCAAACTTGTCCTTGTTGAGAACTCATGTTAAATACGACCCAAACGTACATTACAGTTGGTTGGTGTTCTCTTGAATGACCACTAGGGGGCGACATTTTCCTGAGACATTAATGGTCTCAGACACTAATGTCTGGTCTTTTCCAAAACAACATGGTGTCTTTTAAAAAAAAAAAAAAATTACGATTACTTTTTCAAGTCATATGCATGATGTTTTTTTAGATGGATGACTAAAGGGGAAAAAAATGCATAGACCTCTATTGATTGGATTATTTTGTGACTTTTGGGAAGTTGAATATGCCAGGCAACAAGTCGAGACTGTCACTCGGGACGGAATATCATCAGAATCAGAATCAGAATCAGAAGAGCTTTATTGCCAAGTACGATTTGCACATACAAGGAATTTGTTCTGGTGTCATTGGTGCATAACAAGCATACAAAATTTTAAAAAGTTAAGTGAACAGTATACGTATATATACACAGTATATAAATGTTTTTTGTTGTTTTTTTTTTAAAAAAAAGATGAAAAAGAGCAGTAGTCTGATTTGACTGTCTCGAGCTAGACTACATCTCTGAGTGCTACCTGATGCTGAAACATGTTTTCTTTGTCAAAACAAAAAAAAAATATGTAATGTATGATGATAATGGGGGCAGCTTTTGCTTCTCCCGCTTTCCCTTTCGGTTATGTGTATTGTGTGAACTACACTGTTGTGTGATGAGTGATCTAAATGTCATGACCGAAATAAACATATAAATAAATAAATAAATAAATAAATGATAAATCCTGACAGAGGGACTCCGCCCCCAAATGTGAACAACTAATAACTTAACAATGAATGATTTTTCTTCCAAACTTTCAAACATAGATTCAAGATGTCCTTCAGTGAGAACTCCTGTCAACAGTGTCCAATTGAAGCCAAAGCCCATGTATTCTCTTAAATGACCATGAGGAGGTGACCCCACTAGTTTCTATGCAACCTGAAAAGTTCCTTTAAGGTTCCTTTCACCGTGGCTTCATGATACAAAGCTGATGGAGTTCCTGAACTGTTCCTCCTTCACTCTCTCGCTCTGCCGTGTTTTCCACACTCGTCTTCATCGTTTTCTCACACCTGAAACACACGCGCGCACACACACACGGACAGAGGACGCAATTAATCAGTGAGCCGAGGGAAGGCAGTCACATCAATTCATCTGCACGTGGAGAGTGAGGATAAGAATGAAGATGATGTTTAAAGACACAGTAAACAATGATTTAGCGTTGACTCAGACGCCCACAGCGTCTTCAATCACCGCAACTTTTCTCTTTTTACTGCAACGCTTTTAACGCTCGGGACTCACAGATGAGTCATGGCGGGTATTTTTGGCTCGCTTAAATAAAAATGTCTGACTTGTAGCTTTTTACCAAAGTGTGATTGAAATAATACATGCATAAAATGAAGCTGTGATTCATTTATAATGGAAACGTCTGCTTTAGTGATTCAACACAGTAGTCGCTGTTAGAGACAAATGGAAGAAAAAAAGAGTCTGAAACGTTCAATTATGCACAAATTTGCTTTTGTCGTGATGTTAAATATAAATTATGATCTGAATGTTAAAATAAATAACACACACAGACTTGTTTGTATATCTTAGTGAGGACACATCATTGATGTAGCACCTTACCTTAATCTTAACCATCATGACTAAGTCACTAATGTTAACTCTTAACCTTGAAAAATCTAACCCTGAAAAAGACATTTAAAGTTGTGAGAACCACAGGTTTGTGTGTTTTTTGGAACTCGCAAAGATATAAATAAAAGTATACACACACACACACACACACACACACGCGTAGATAAATCAAGATGATACATCCAATTACAGAGAATAATGGACTGGCCTTCGGACTGATGTTACTGATAGTAATACACATATATATATATATATATATATATATATACATATATATATATATATATATATATATATATATATATATATACATATATATATATATATATATATATATATACATATATACACACACGTATATATATATGTATATATACATGTCCAGATTTCTGCTGGCTGGTCTTTCCAGCCCAATGCTCCCTTCTGGAAAGGGTAACCAGAACAAGTACGGCGGGCACAACTCGACTGTCTTTCTGAAGGTTTATTCCACATACACAGTTAAGCAACAGTTAAGTTAAGTTGAAGTTAGTTTGAAGTCAGTTAGACGGTCAGTTAGACATCAGTTAGACAGTCAGTTAGACGGTCAGTTAGACGGTCAGTTAGACAGTCAGTTAGACAGTCAGTTAGACAGTCAGTTAGACAGTCAGTTAGCCATCAGTTAGACAGTCAGTTAGACAGTCAGTTAGCCATCAGTTAGACAGTCAGTTAGACAGTCAGTTAGACAGTCAGTTAGTTAGCTTGTAAAACCGACAAGTCATACAAGTTCTAATGATAGATAGCTTTACAAAGGCGCATACGAAGGCAATATATAACAAAACATGGCTTTGACGATGCACCTTAAAGGCACTTTAAAGGCAACGGTGCTTTGATGCCAGTTACAACAATGAACAGACAAATAGAATGAAAGACAAATAGCTTTGCCTGCTAGAAAGTTCTACACCTCCCACTTGGCCTACTGATTCCTAAATCCAAGTAGGCCACAACAACCACAAATTTTGCCTTTCGAAATGGCTACATCGCTGGGTACGAACTTGTTACACAAAATTTTACCTTTCAAATGGGTACTTAAAGCTACATCGCGGGGTATGAACGTATTACACACACAATTTTTACCTTTCAAATGTGTACTTAAAGCTACATCGCGGGGTATGAACGTATTACACACACAATTTTTACCTTTCAAATGGGTACATAAAGCTGCATCGCTGGGTACGAACGTATTACACGCGATATGAATAACAGACAAATAAAGGTTTCACATTGTCGTTGACGACACAGTGGCGCCCTTTACCGAAACACACCACCAGCCTCTCGTGGAGGATGGTGGAGGGGGGGGTCTTGATCCTTCTTCTTTCCGAAACACACCACCACCTCTCGTGGAGGATGGTGGAGGGGGGGTCTTGATCCCTTTTTCCGAAACACACCATCATGTGGTGGGGAATCTATTTCTGTTCCTCCACGGCAACAGAACCACCAGCCTTCTGACATCTCTGTGAAGGATGGTGGAGGGACGGTTCTCCTTTTCTTTGCCTTTCCCACTTAGTCCACTGGAAACCGGGCAACTTTGGCACGTCCTCACCTTCACATCTCGTACTATGCCTTTCACCCGCCAGCTGGCTCCACCGCTTCCAGCACTTGTCGACCTCGATCTGGACCGCTCTCAGGCACGCCACGGGGTAAGTCAGGTATTCGAACCCTCGAGAGTCCCCGCTAGGCCCAGCACGGCCAAGCAGAAGTGAGTTGGGAGTGATGACTCCTGCCAGGTAGAGGAGAGTCTGGAACTCCAGTGCTGTCAGGTGACTTTCCACCCCTTTCAACGCTCTCTTGAGCGTATGGACTGCTGCTTCAGCTGCTCCGTTTCGATGGGGAGAGTCTGCTGGGTGAAACACCCACGACCAGTCCGTCCCAGCGGCGGTTGCTTTCTTCTGGACTTGATCCTTGTCGATGTTGTTCAGGAATTCGTAGAGCTCCTTTAAAGCTGGTTTGGCGCCCACGAAGTTGGTCCCTTGATCCGACCAAAGTTTCCTTGGGTGGCCCCTGAGAGCTGTGAAGCGCTGGTACGCCTTTAGGAAGCCATCGGTTGACAGGTCTTCCACAATGTCAGCATGCAGTGCCCTGGAAGCCATACAACTGAATACTACTCCCCAGACTTTCATCTTTGTTCTTCGCTTTACAGTGTCTCTGACAACGTAGGGGCCAAAGAGATCCAGTGCTGTTAGCTCAAACGGTGCGGCTGGTTCAGATCGTTCACTAGGGAGCTCGCTCATCTGTTGCCTGCATAACCTTGCCTTGGTCTTTCGACAGTGCACGCAGGAGTCAATGATGCTTCTTGCGATTCTTGGCCCCTGTACTACCCATGCTTTGGACCTCACTCTGAGGAGTGTGCCAGCGATGCCTTCATGGTTGGCTCCGTGGGCTTCCCGTGTGAGGAGGGTGCTGATCCAGGCATTATATGGGACCAGGGGTACTCCGGGGTTTCCCCAGGTGATGGCTTGGACTCTGCCGTAGCACCGCAGGAGCCCCGAAGCTTCGTCCTTGTTGACGACGAGTCTGTTCTTTATTCCACGCATCACAGTGTCTCTGATGACGTAGCGGGATGACGTAAGGGGATCTTGGAATGCAGTTTCAAGTTCGGTCACTGTCAGTACTACCTCCCACTTTGCTGGAATAGGGGCTCTCCCTATACGAGCAACCCACTTCTTTACAGCCTTTCGGGCATGACTGACCCCTCCACAGAGCTTAGCTAGAGGGTTGTACCTTTTCAGACCCACTCGGACTATGAGTGCGGCTCCCCCCAGTGTCTCATCTTTCTTGGTCTCAACAGGGATCGATTTTGTCTCATATCCTGCCGACTGGAGCCCTGCTAGAGACCTGCTATCTCTATCTGTGAAATTCCGGCCTTCACTACCAGAATTTAGCAACTTCTGCGCTTGGGTTCTGGTGAGAGCTGCTGTAAAGTCCTTCTTCTGGAGTTTACTCACTGTCTCTGTAGCATCAGCCGCCACTTTTGCTGGAGATTTCATAGGCCAATCTTTAACTGGACTAGACAGGAACTCGGGACCCTTTTGCCATGCAGAGTTTTCGTCTAGTCGCTTGGGTGAACACCCTCTCGTGACGAGATCAGCGACATTGACTTCACCTGGGATCCACCGCCAATCAGTTACAGGCCCAGCCTTCTGGATCCCCCCGACCCTATTTGCAAAGAATGTTTGAAATCCGTAACTGTCTCGCTGGATGGCTCCCAGCACAGTCTGACTGTCTATGAAGTGGTACCACTTTTCTACAGTCAATCTTCCATGCTTCAGCATGTATTCCTTCAGGCGTGTGGCGAAGAAAGCCCCACAGATTTTGGCTTTGCCTGCGTTACCTTTCTGGTTTAAAGGGGTTAACTTGGCTTTTGAGTCCACCAACCCGGTAACTACACCATCTGACGTTTCCCATCGCTGGTACAGTACGGCGCGGTAAGATTCACAGCTTCCGTCAGAGAATGTGATTCCCCAGGGCTCGCCCCTCCAGCCGGAGGGTGTGAGGCTTCTGTGGAACTTGATGCTCCCCAAGCGAGTGTACTCCTTGAACAGCTCGATTGCTTTCCCTCGGAGTTCATCAGAGAGGGACTCCTCCCAAGTGTCCTTAGTGAACTTGCCAGCCTCCTGGGAGGCCTTCCTCACAGGAATCGCACCTTTTTGCTTCACAGGTGTCGTTAGATCGATCGGGTCATACAATCCAGTGATCTGGCTCAGTAGGACGCGACAAGTTAATGGGTTTGGTGCTTTTACATCCACCTCTCCTTTAGTAAGGAGAGTCATTTGGTCAGGCTTTGCCTCGTCCTTCCTCCCACTTTGACCAGACCGGACCCAGGGCTTGAGGTAGAAGCCCCTTGCTTTCAGGATCTTCTCCACTCCCTCTAGGATCCTCCTCCAGTCGACCGGCTTCTCATGGTAGCTGGGTCTCTCGGAAGTGTAAATGGGGATTGGCTTGCTGAACTTCAAAAGCTCTACTCCTGTGAGTAATGACCTTTGGCCTTTCAGGAAAGGCGCCAGGAACAATAAGAGCTTCTCAAAATGGTTACCCGGGAAGGCATAGTTTTTGGGGCTGCTCACATGTGCAAGCCACTGGGTTAGCATTTTCTCAGAAAGTCTGCTCTCTAAAGACAGTATCACCAGGTGCTTCAGGTGCTTCAACTGCTCTTGTTTAGTGAGCTCTGACTCCAATGAGCTGTGGCTTCTCTTCAGTTCTTTTGTCTGAGCCTCCAAACCTGTCTGGGTTGGAGTTAGCAGTGGTGTGGTTAGCAGGAGTTGGCTGGTGTTGGTAGCCAAGTCCTCCTGTGCTAAGCTCAGTCTTTCTTCTGGTGCCTTGAGGTCTTGATGCAGAGTAGACTCTTCTGACTCTTTCTGGTAGAAGTCAGACTGAAGCTCAGTGAGATTCTCCTGGCTTTGCACCAAGGTCTCCTGCAGCTCTGCAGCTTGGATCTCTTCTGGTGCCTTGAGATCTTGATGCAGAGTAGACTCTTCTTCTTCTGACTCTTTCTGGTAGAAGTCAGACTGAAGCTCAGTGAGATTCTCCTGACTTTGCGCCAAGGTCTCCTGCAGCTCATCGGTTTGGGTCTTTTCAGAGCTCAGCTCCCTGCTGAGCTCAGACATCTCGGCCCTCAGTTTACTCTCCTCCTCTACCTTCTTGACATTGACTTTCGTTACTTTCTGTAACTCTGTCACTTGACTCTTCAGTTTCTTCTGCTCTTCTTTAAAGGACTCTGTGGGACCCGCTTGCGCCTGGATACTCTTCCAATCAGCCTTCCTGCTCTCGGAAATCTTAGGCAAGCTTATCGGTGTGATCTTTGCTATGGGTTGGGCCCACTGAGAGCTGTCTTCTCCCCCTGTGACTGTACCAAAGTTGCTGGTGGGCACAGTTCCCCTTTGTCCCATGCTGGTGTTGGTGGGAGCAGTGTGAAACCCTGGTGGCCGTGGTATACTGGTGAGGGTTGGAGGCTGAGTAAAGCTGACAGTGGGTCCATAATTAGGTTGTTGAAGTGGTTGAGGAGGTTGATGAGGGGGACTGGTGCCAGCTATGGTGCCCTGCCTGATAGCTGAGTGGGTGTGAACAAGTGGGGTGGTACTAGCACAAGTTACTGGTCGGGTAAGCCCACCTCCCCGCTTGTTATCCCGGCGGCGTGCCCACTCCTCCATCAGTACCTTCTTTTTAATTTCCAATGTTAAAAGGAGTCTCCACTTTTCTTCACCGTATGGCCGATAGTCTTTCCAAACATACACAGCGTCTCTGAGTTCGTGGAGTTCTTGATCCAGTCCCTGCCTTCTGGCCTCTTGCTGACACCACTGTAGTGCACTTTTCCTGCCGAGTTCCTCGGCCTGGTCGAAAGCTGAATTGAACCGTGCCACGAGGGTGCTTATTACTGGCTCAGCATCTTTAAACCACAACATTTCCATTGTCTCATGGTACCTTTGCCCAATGGCGTCCCTCTTTGTCAGAGTGTCTCTTAACTCACAGTTGTCGTCCGTTGAGTCTATCTGTTCCAGGTCTTCGATATATTCACAGCAGGCGTCGACGAAGATATCATAGTCGTTTTCCAACCCTGCCAACTCTTGCGACAATTTTCCTGTGCCTAGACGACCAGCTTTGAAATTAAGGCGGTTTATACGCGTCGTTAGGCTCCGCTGTGCATTTGATCGCCTCCGCTGTAGGCTTTCCAGATCTGGCTTGTCATCTGCCATTTTTCTTCTTTGAACTCCTGACTCACTCCGGAATTGGAATTGATTGGAGTCGACTCTCTGGTTCGTTGCCAATGACTCGTTCAAAGGATTCAGTTCTTTGCAAACGACACGTCCACTAATGGCACACGAATGTCCACGCCCCAAGCTGTCGACGTTACAATGTCACAGTCTGTGAGGCTCTCTGCCCAGAAGAGCTTTGCATTTGTATTCCTTGTGCAATCTTCACAGCCTTTCCCTCAGCTGCGGCACTTCCTTTAATCCTTCAACGGCCCCGATAGCTCTTTGCTCCGGCTTTTCCGTTGAGTGATTCACGACTGATCCACTTCACCAGCGTCCTGGTACCTCACGATCGTCGTCCTCCGCTCGGCAGTCCGTACCTCCACTGATACGGCGCCGACAATGGTTTTACAACTGTCCAGATTTCTGCTGGCTGGTCTTTCCAGCCCAATGCTCCCTTCTGGAAAGGGTAACCAGAACAAGTACGGCGGGCACAACTCGACTGTCTTTCTGAAGGTTTATTCCACATACACAGTTAAGCAACAGTTAAGTTAAGTTGAAGTTAGTTTGAAGTCAGTTAGACGGTCAGTTAGACATCAGTTAGACAGTCAGTTAGACGGTCAGTTAGACGGTCAGTTAGACAGTCAGTTAGACAGTCAGTTAGACAGTCAGTTAGCCATCAGTTAGACAGTCAGTTAGACAGTCAGTTAGCCATCAGTTAGACAGTCAGTTAGACAGTCAGTTAGACAGTCAGTTAGTTAGCTTGTAAAACCGACAAGTCATACAAGTTCTAATGATAGATAGCTTTACAAAGGCGCATACGAAGGCAATATATAACAAAACATGGCTTTGACGATGCACCTTAAAGGCACTTTAAAGGCAACGGTGCTTTGATGCCAGTTACAACAATGAACAGACAAATAGAATGAAAGACAAATAGCTTTGCCTGCTAGAAAGTTCTACAATACACATATATATACACGTATATATGTATAAAAAGACAAAAAGAACTAGTTAACACAACAAAACTAAAAAGTTATCTAGTTAGCTGGCTAACTAACAAATAAGCAAGCTAACACCAGAAATTCCTTGTTTTTTCATTGGTTTTTGTATTAACAGAATATATAAATCTCTTCTCTATCTGCTAGTTAGCTAACACAAAAACTAAAAGTTATCTTGAAGTTAGCTAAAGTAAGTAATAGTTAATTTTAGTCAGCTAGCTTACTGTTATCTACCTAACTAACTATCCAACACAAAAACACATGCTAGCGGGCAAAATTTACTAGTTTTTGAGCTCAATAAATTCTATCTATTCTATTGAAATGTGAATATTTAAATAATCTTAGCTCAACTCAAACCACTGTTTTCTCTGTAATCCTGCGTACTGCAGCTTTAAAGAGTTATAAAAAAATAAACAGTAGCTAATTCTGTAATGTCTGAGAAAACACTGGACCCAAGAGCACGATTCAAAGTGTCCAAAAAACAAGGTTTTTATTTAAAGTAAAAAACCTAAGCAGCAAACAAAGGGGTAAACTAACTGAGGGAGGGAGGTCCAGAAAAACCTCTGGCATAAGTAGCAGGCAAAAGTCTTAGGCAGAGCAAAACTGGCAGGACGAGGGCAGGACGAGAGCAGGACGAGGGCAGGACCAGGGCAGGACCAGGGCAGGACCAGGGCAGGACGAGGGCAGGACGAGAGCAGGACATGTGGCATGACGATCTGACGGAGGGTCAGCTGAGAATGGGTTGAATTTGTAAGGGAGACTGAATGGGAGGCTGATGAGGATAATGAGGGCCAGGTGTGGAAGTGGGCGGGGAGACTCAGGTGAGTGGAATGAGGTGATTGCAGGGCAAGATCTGCAATGACAAGAGAGTTAGTGAAGGCAGATCAACACAGGAAAAATAAACAAAAAACAGTCCCTAAGCAGGTGACCCCGTGACAAATTCAAGTGTTTTAATAACATCTGCAGGAAAACGGTGACAGGTATTTAAACATTAGTTTTGAACAAGATGTGATTGATTTATAGATTCTAGTAAAGAGACAAAACAAACAACATTGAGAGTTTAAATATGTAAAATGCAGAGAACGATATTTAGAAGGACAGAAGAGACAAAGACGAGCCAGAGGAAGAAGACGAAGAAGAGAGAATGATGGGTGGAGAGAGAGAGGATGGAATGATAAAAGAGAAGGATGAGAGATGATGATGAGGAGGGGGAGGAAGGGTGGAGCAGAGGAGCAAGTTGTTAATTTCAGGGCCGATATCTCTGAGGCAGCAGAACCTCCAGGGTCACGGGGTCAACTGCAGGACTTTCATCCTGAAATATATAACAGCCTGACTCTGGGACACGCTCACACGAGCAAGAGCTGGTGATGATGATGAAGATGACGAAGATGGCAGCTTAAACTGTGAAAATCCACAACACTATGTGAATAAACCAGGAAGGGAAACTGGAGACTGTGATACAAAGAAGTAAGAAGTCAGTTTAAGTCTGCGATGTCTTGAGAACATGTTCACGTCTCTATTTCACTGTGAGACAACAGGAAAGTGAAGTTTGTAAACCACTCACTCTCCCACACCAAAGTCCACAGAGAAAACCAGGGATTTTAACATCACACACACAGGAGTTGTTGATCCACGGCTGCCTCCATCACTCCATCACTTTCAGCTTCTGAAATCCTACATTCAGATTAACCTCCGTGACACAAAGTGACCACACTTAGCTCAAGAATCAATGGGACGCTTGTGTGTGATCGTCAGTGTTTGTTAAACATTCACATGCAGCCTTCCTGAAGCACTGTATCATTCACCAGTCTTCATATCCACCACCTCCGACCCTGCTCGCTTCCATACCAGCTCACCTTCGCACCACTCCTCTTGCTGTGCCCCGGGGGAGGCGCGCGCAGAAGGGGAAAACGAGGAGGTGTGTTGGTCAAAGTCAGGACTTACCTGCGTTCAAGGAAAAATGGCCTTTCGCCCCGCTATGGATCCTCTGCGTTTGGTTGGCTGGTTCCTATACCCGTCACTGGCGCTCAAACCGTGGCTCATCTGTTGCCAGCACCTTTGGAGCGGCTTTTCTCCCCGAGACGCCGAGCAGACCACCGGGGTGTAAACCAGGTAAATCTCCGCTTGCTAGCTTGTGCCCGTGCTCTGATCAACGAGGATATTCTCCGGATAGTGCTGTTAAACGTCAGGTCGTTGGCCAACAAGACTTTTGTACTAAACGACTTCTTTCAGTCCCGGCATTTGGACCTCATGCTTTGAACTGAGACTTGTTCGGCATTCTCTGAACTCCTTCCTCCAAACTGTGCATTTCTTAGCTCCCCTCGCACTTCTGGCAAAGGCGGTGGTTTAGCCTCTGTGTTTAGTTCCAGTCTGAAATCCCACCAGTATCCATCAAATACATTCTCCAGTTTTGAACTGCGGTTGTTTGAGATTCAGAGAAATGTGCCCGTCTTTTGCGCACTCATCTATCGACCGCCTAAATTTAACAAGGATTTTATTACGGACTTCTCCGACTTTGTCCGACCGTCTGCTTATCGTCGGTGATTTTAACATCCACGTATGCTGTGACTCTAAACCGTTGGTCAAGGACTTTTTATCTGTTTTGGAATCTTTTAATCTAATGCAGTGGGTAACTGGACCGACACACGAAAAGGGACATACACTCGATCTCGTCCTTAAAGGTCTGCATTGAGGACTTTTTTGGAATGCCAATTTCGGAGCATTTTCCTGTCCTGTTTTCTCTAAAGTTGCCGTCATCTTTGGATGAGCCGTGCGCTTTTATGCGTAGGTGCCGCGTGATTAACTCTTCAACGGCGGAGGAGTTCTGTGTTAGATTTATTTCTTGTGCTCCTCCTTTGGACTTACTGCACAACCCAAGCGTTGATGAACTGTCTTGTATGTTCAATTCCGTGTGCTGTTCAATTCTTGACTCTATTGCGCCCTTAAAGGTACGGAAGCCCAAGAATGCATCCCAGCCTTGGCTTAATGACACAACCCGTGCACTTAGGCGAGAGTGCAGGTCCGCAGAGAGGCGTTGGAAAGAGGACAATCTTCATGTTTCTCTGGGTATCTTAAGAGCTAGTAGAAACCCCAGGTTCTTTTTATTGTGTTAAATCGCCTGGTAAACCCAAGTGAATCTAGCAGTATCGTGCCATCTGAATTATTATGTGACCGCTTCCTTACACTTTTTGTTGACAAGATTTCTGCGATCCGAGATTCAACACAGCCTTGCACTGTTGCAGACGCCTCTATTAACCCTGTCTGTTCTGCAGTTTTTGAGCACTTTGACCCCGTGTCTCTAGATGGTATGTCAAATATTGTGCACCAGTGAACTCCCTCTGAATGCCCACTTGATTGTCTTCCTCCTAAAATATTGAAAGATGCCTTTGATGTGGTTGGGCCTTATATAATGAGCATTATTAATTCCTCATTGATGTCAGGTTGTGTCCCAAATGCATTTAAGCATGCTATTGTGCAAACACAACCTAGATCGTGAAACACTATCTAACTATAGGCCTATTTCAAAGCTCCCCTTTCTGTCCAAAATATTGGAGAAATTGGCTGCAAATGTGCAAATCCAAAACTACCTGGAAGCTAATCGCCTTTTGGAAAAATTTCAGTCTGGTTTTAAAATGCGTCACAGCAATGAAACAGCACTTTTAAGAGTTTTTAATGATCTTCTTTTATCGGTTGACTCTGGTTTTTCCACTGTTCTTGTGCTTTTAGATTTATCCCCAGCTTTTGACACTGTGGATCACCAAATTTTGCTTTCTCGACTCGAGGACTGTGTGGGCATCAAAGGCACAGCCTTGCAATGGTTCAAGTCGTATCTTGGGGGCCGCTCTTTCTCTATCCACTTGGGCCCTTTTAGCTTGAGGGTGGCCCCTCTTAGCTGTGGAGTGCCCCAAGGCTCTATTTTAGGCCCGTTATTGTTTTCTTTGTATTTGCTGCCCCAGGGTCCATTTTTCAAAAACATATTTCGTTTCACTGTTTTGTTTTAGATGTTCAAGTCTATTTGCCTTTAAAACCAAATACAAATAGTGCTCACGCCCTGGTAAATTGCCTCCAGGAAGTAAAGCTGGCCCTCTGAGTCACCACTGCCATCAAGCAGTCAGAAGTCTGGGTGTGATTATTGACAGTTCCTTTAAGTTGGATCAGCAGATTCATTTGGTTGTAAAAGTAGGTTTTTACCAATTACGCCTTCTCAGTAAAGTCAAGCCTTACCTACCACGTGCTGATCTAGAGCGTGTAGTCCATGCCCTTATCTCGTGTCGGTTGGACTACTGTAACTCGTTATACTACGGATTAGACCAGGCCTCCATCCATCGCCTGCAGCTGGTCCAAAATGCTCGCTTGCTCACTGGCTCTTGGAAATATGAGCATATAACTCCTGTTCTGGCCTCCTTGCACTGGCACCCAGTGAGCTACAGGATTCATTTTAAGGTCCTATTGTTGGTTTTTAAATGTCTGAATGGGATGACTCCATCTTACCTGTCAGAGCTTCTGTTCATGTCCCAAAGAGGACAACGAGGTCGGTAAATGAAATGTTGCTAGTTGTACCGAGATCCCGAATGAAAACGAGGGGTGACCGTGCTTTTGCTGTTGTGGCGCCCACACTTTGTAACACTCTACCCTTGAGCATTAAAACAGCTCAGTCTTTGAATGTTTTCAAATCTCTTTTGAAGACCCATTTATTTACAAGGGCCTTCAGCACAAGCTGAGCAGGTTTTTATTTAGTTATTGTTATTGCTATTGTTTGTAATTTAACTATGTATTTTAACTTTGTTGACATTTTGTATTGCCAGTGGGCAGCGATGGTTGTTGTAAATGTGCTTCATGAATAAATTTGACCTTGACCTTGACACGAGGCAGCAGAGGACCAGCAGCTCCTGTGTCCCCACCAGCTAAAATCACTGATTTTCTCAATGGACTTTGGTGTGGGAGAGGATGGAGGATTAAGTGGTCGACAGTGACTGAATGAACAACTTTATTTGTTCGCTATCTCCTCCTACATTTTTCAACAATTTGGACTTCAGAACGTCGTCTCGTTGAGGACATTTTAGTGAGATAATGTCCATAATCACACTAAAGTGTAAAAGTGGAGAGTTTATTGTTAGTGCTGACCTTTTCCTGCGTGTGATTAGCGTGTTACGACGACACCGTGACCTTCTCATGGTAAAAACGCCGCCATGGCGCCGCGCTGAGCCAATTATGCGACGTGGCGGTTACACAGTGTAATAAGCAGGTTTTTTATCTGGATAATAAATGACGGCACAGAAATAGAAGCGAGCGTCCCGTCCTTCATTCACCCACAGGAGCCGTGACAGTCGCGTTTGAGAGGCTGCTTCATTATAGACGAGTGGAAATGAGCTGCTGATGTTTTCTCTGCTCTGACAAACCTCAGCAACACAACACGCAGGAACATCTATAAATATATATGTACAAACACAGGGTAGTGGTGTTTTTCTATGAGTGTGATCTGGGCAAAGTCGTTTTATGTGATTTTTCTTTCCAACTATAAAAACAGCAGAAATTTTCAAATTTGGAAACTTTCCATGGGAGTTAACGAGTATTTTAGCCAAGGTTAGGAACTTAAATGTAGTTGGTAAATACAGGGTTAACACGTCAAATTGAAGGACTTTCCAGGACCAGTTCCCTCAGATTAAGGACTACAATGTGCTGACTCATCTTAAGACGGGAGGACAACGAAAGAGCTCGTCTTCGTCCACTTTTATTGATTTAAAAAGTACTTGAATTTGAGGGAATTGGACCTGGAAAATCCATGAATTTGATGTCAATGAAGGTGAATGAACCCTGGATACAACATCTGATCTGAAACACTGCCATGTTTTCAACTGCGTGCGTGTGTGTGTGCATGCATGCGTGTTTGTGTGTGTGCGTGTGTGTGTGTGCGTGCATGTGTGCTTGTTTGTGTGTGTGTGTATGTGTGTGCGTGCGTGCATGCGTGCGTGCGTGTGTGCGTGTGTGTGCGTGCATGCGTGCGTGTGTGTGTGTGTCTGTGTGTGTGTGTGTGTGTGTGTCAGCAGGTGTTTTGTTCTGGTGACAGGAAGTGACTCATTACAGTGTTGTGTGTCGGGTCGTTGCCCTCGACGCTCCAAGGCCTCGCAGGTTAATGAACAGATGATGTGACGGATTACAACACAGAGACAGATGGCACACACACACACACACGCACATGCACACACACACACACACACACACACGCACACACACACACACACACACACACACAGTCATGATGACTTATTTCACTAACAGGAGTAATCTCCCAGATTACACAAACATCACGACACAGGACGAGCGACTGTGTGAAAACATGTTCTACAGAACAACAACAAGGTGACGTGATGTTAACGTGCATTCCAGTTGGAGTCGGAAGTCGGGGGAGGAGGGGGGCGTGGCTTACACAGGAAAGTTGTGGAAACTTCACAAACCCCAGAATCTACTGCTGCGTTCACACCATTATTGAAGACGGTCTGTAGAAGATAAATGTGTACTGCCACCTTCAGGACAAAATATGGCACAGACCCTTGAGGTTAATGGTAGACATATATATGAAGACGCCTCATTGAGCAGTTTGGTCCGTTGCTGCGGTACGTCAGCGCGTCCGCCATATTGGATGTGGCAGATCTGCCCTGTAAACTAATACAAGGAAATGGACTGAACTTCATAAAGCAACTTTAAATATAGAAATATTTATATTTAACATTTAATGTGTGTCGGGCCACACGGTGCTGTAGTGGTTAGCACTCTCGCCTTGCAGCGAGAAGACCCGGGTTCGAGCCCCGGTTGGAACAAGGGCCTTTCTGCATGGAGTTTGCATGTTCTCCCTGTGTGTGCGTGGGTTCTCTCCTGGTTCTCCGGCTTCCTCCCACAGTCCAAAAACATGCAATGTGGGGATAGGTAAATTGGACACTCTAAATTGACCATAGGAGTGAGTGTGAGAGTGAATGGTTGTTTGTCTGTCTCTGTATGTGGCCCTGCGATGGACTGGGGAACTGTCCAGGGTGTACCCCGCCTATCGCCCGATGTAGCTGAGATTGGCACAGCACCCCCCGCGACCCTCTGGTGGAGGATAAAGCGGAAGATGATGATGACGATGATGATTTAATGTGTGTCCATAATAACCAGATTCTGAAATGTAGACGTGACATGAGGGTTTTCTGAATAAAGAGCACTAACGTTTACATTTAACTGATTTTGATTCATTGTTTTTATATTCACATTGATGAACATATACATATATATGTATGTATATATATATGTTCATGTTGTGAACAATGTGAAGACGAGTGTTTGTCCAAATAAATGAGTGTGAGTGTCAGTGTGAGTCCTGAGAAGAATAGCTGTGTGTGTGTGTGTGTGTGTGTGTGTCAGTGTCAGTCACACTAATAGGCTGCTGTCAGAGTGTCTGAGCATCAGACAGACACGGAGTGAGAGACTGAGACACACACTCTGTCTCCGTCTCTGTGTCTGTGTGTGTGTGTGTGTGTGTGTGTGTGTTGTTTCCTTCTCGCTGACTCGTCCACCTCCTGTGTCTCTTCCTCCTTTTTTTGTAGAACGTGGATTAAACTGCTCACACGATCCTGGTTGTTTCTGATAAAAACTGTCCACTGCTTCGTTTTTCTCTCCCCGTGTGAACCATCACACGTTTATAAAGAACCTTTTCAAATGACGACACTGTGGACACAGTCGAGTGTCCAAAACCAAACCACCCAGGGACATGATGCAATGGACTGACTGACAGTTGTGGGTCATAATAATAAAGGACGCAATTTTCTAGTATTTTATCCACTTATGAAAGTCTATGATAAGAACACGTTATCTCACTGTGAGACAGAAGCTTGTAAACCACTCACTCTCCCACACCAAACCCCAGAGAGAACATCAGTGATTTTAACATCACACACACAGGAGTTGTTCAAAGACGTTCAAATATATTGTTCACTAATTTTGGCTTCTGAAATCCTTTGTTCAGATTTATCTCAGTGACACAAAGTGACCACACGAGGCAGCAGTAGACCAGCTGTGTCCTCACCAGCTAAAATCACTGATTTTCTCGATGAGGTTTGGTGTGGGAGAGTAAACCATTCAAAAACCCTTCAGTTTCCTGTTGGAAAAGTCTGTCTCACATTGAGATAAAGCAACACACATGTTCTTAACATATTGTAGATTTATAATTTAAAGCAAAAGTGAGCCATTTGTTAAAAGTCGAGGATGTGAGAAGAAACAACAGTGGCCTTCACAGATGAGTAAGGTCTACAAAACCCAAACAATCTTCATTTTAAAGGGATTGTTCGCTTTTCCCTGAAAGCGTGTTTGAAAACACCCAATTTAAACCCTCACGCCGTCCACGCCTGCCCCTCCCCCGCTCCTTATATCGCTTCACTCCATCTTCTCCGTCTCATAATTGCTCCTCCTCCCTCCCCAGTTCTCCCAGCAGGAGGTGAACCAGTGTTAACTACCTTTTAAATAATCATCTTCCCGCAGATCTAATTGCTGCTCCGTACAAATGTAAAGATGATTAAATATAAGTGCGTGGTGGTGTTAGGGGGCAGCACTACTTCCCCCGGGGGGGGGGGGGGGGGTTAATCTGGCAAGAAGTTAGAAATGTAATTACACACAGTGTGAGAGTGAAGCTGGGAGCTGACAGAGGTCGACACAGCTGCTGCTGCGGGGAGAGATGCTAACGACGTGTCGACAGAGCGCGAAAACAAACGCTAAAGGCTCGATTTCACTGAAATGACAACAATGACATTTTGGTTTGTTTAGTCGAGGAAACGGAGGAGGTGAGATCAGTAAAAGATTCACTGTTTCATGCCTGATATCAGTCAGGTTAAAAACTAGTGTTTGTGCTGACGGAGACATTTCAAGCTACATCAAAGACCAAATTCTCCAACTGTCTAACCAATATTCTTCTGTCCGATACCCGATCCAGAAATCCCCAAAAATGAGTACGCATTTTTTTATCGGACGTCATTGCGTTCCATTTACATTGGAGTTTGGAACTCGGAGCTGGGAGTGTCTAACTGCCGTGTTCCAGAAAGAAGTTAGCAAAAACAATCATGGATTTAAATGTAGTGTTAAATTCCGACTACAAATGGAACACTGCCATACTTTCCAGGTTTGTGAAGGTTTGCCAGACCTAAATTTCATCATCCGCCCATTCTACATTGGTCCTGTGCCGTGTTGTCCATCATGACACGGTGCGGTTTGGAGCGGTAAATTCCTGGGTCAGGCGTCAAACTTAGAACTGCAGGCGTTGAGGAAAGACCGGTCGCGTTTATCTGTCGCCCCAATCAGCTGACTGTGGTGGATGGAGCCGTCTAGTTCCACCCTGACTGGACCGTACCATTAACTCTGGTTCTCTGAGGGGAAGGTACCAAAAATGGAACGTATAGGGATCGTTATTTTGGAATGGAAACCTGAATAAAATATGCACTAAACTGTTTCACTTGGTGGAAACATTGGCGCACGTAAGTGTTGACAACAAATATGTTCATTATGGTGTATTTTTGTTTTTCCTTCCCCTCCTGCTCAATCTGGGCGTGGCTGGAGATCTCTTGGCTGCACACCTGCAACACATCATCACACAATTCTTCATAAAGCCCGGTCTTTCCTCCTCTTCCTCAGTGGTAACTGTAGCAGCTGACACAAACGTTTGTTTCTAGAAGAAACTCTACCGTGCGTCTCCTGATCTTTCTCCTGTGTTCTTCTGTTTCAGACCACGTTCCTCCAGAGCTCCTCCACCAGACTCACGCCGTTCCACAAACGCCTCAACACAACACAGATGTTTGCCTTGTTGCCGAGGTTGTAACCACAGACACCTGTGTGTGTCTGTGTGTGTGTGTGTGTGCACAACACAGTGAACAAACAGTACAAATGAGGCTGATTAGCTGGTGAGGAGCTAAAATGGAGACTGACGCGGACAGTGGTGGACAAAACCACGGGTCGTGTTCACAGATGTGGACACTGAACACGGTAAGTCCAGTGCGACCCAGCACTCACAGATGTCTGTATTTATTGGATGTGCAATCTGCAGTGCCACCAGTAGATGCCACTAATTCTTAAACAATGGATCTTTCATTTTATCCACTTTTGACTTCAGAACTTTCTGGACTTGAAGAAAGTTTGGTAAATTAGAACTGAAATCAACACACAAACATGTGACCTTCAGTGTCTTCTTTCATTCACTGTTTTCTTCCATAAAGAAGATGCTGAAGCTTCATCAGTGCATGTTCTGCCTCTTTTATTTCACTCGAGTGGAGCAGAACTGAGTTTCACCGCTGACGTTTTTTCAGGAGCCTCAACGACATCTCATCATCCTCTCAAGAGAGGAAAAAACACGACGAGAAGATCATTAAACTGCTCCTCAACAAAAGAAGAGAAGAACGAGGCTGATGAAGTGAGTTCACACAGTTCAAATCGTCCACACGTCGCTGAACACAGCTGCTGGAAACTTTATTGATCTTAGAGGGAACGTTGTCACTTTTGCTGGAAACATTTTCTTCTGCCAAGAACATTTAGTTTTCTATGCTGTTCGTCTGACTGAGAGTTCGTCAACCTGCTCGCGCAACAGTGAACCTGCTGGACCATACGTCCCATAGCTATGGGTCAATTTCACTCTAAAGTGGAACATCATTTACAAAATGGACGTGAAACTAGTGATTTAGACTCTTAACTCAGGGAAAATGTTCATTGACATTACAAATTAAGTGGGAATTAGGCTAATTTTCTTAGAGCTGCCGCCTGGTGGAGATTCAAGAGAATATAGCGTCCCCCCTCCATGTTATCCAGTGTTTTTGGTGTCCAATCAAGATTCAGACACAAAAAAAAACAACCAACCAAGTTTTGGATGCTTATTGTAAGCCGCTTTGGATAAAAGCGTCTGCTAAATGACATGTAATGTAATGTAATGTAATGGATGCTAACAAGGGAGGGGGTCACGCGACGGTGTAGTGGTTAGCAGTGTTGCCTCACAGCAAGGTCCGGTCCCCTGGTTTGACTGAGATTCAAGATTCAAGATTCAAGATTCAAGATTCAAGATTCTTTATTGTCATTATGCAAGCATAACAAAATTTCCTCCTGAGGGTCTTTCTTCAAAGTGTCTACGGCTCATACGAGTGGACATTTGGAGACAGACAGACAGACAGACAGAGAGACAGACAGCTGGTGTTGTCTAAAAGAGGCGTCTGGTTGAATTTGACGAGTTCAAACTAAAAGTCCAAATGCACATTTCTCCATATTTAGAAATGATTTTATTTATATTTATTTATTGAGTGTTTTTTCTCTTGTAAACTTTTTCTCTCTAAAAACTTTGCTCACAGACTTTTTGGATTCAATGGTTTTAATTTCAAAGCTCCCGAGTGCATTGTCTGGCTTTTTACTGACTGCTGGCTGCTTTTGTCTTCAGGGGCTGAAGTCGCGTGTGTGTGTGTGTGTGTGTGTGTGTGTGTGTGTGTGTGCGTGTGTGTGTTTGTGTCCAGACTGCAGATTTATCACTCCTGTCATAGCAGGATTGCAGCAGAGTGCTGAACACTGGCTGCTAATTGATAGAGCTCCTCTGGGCCTCGTTGGCTTCAACAGCAGAGAGCAGCCGACAGAAAAACTCTCCGGGTTCTATTGAGTGAAGATAAGAGGTAGAGCTGTGTAAAACTAATCTGCGTGGACATGATAACATGTCCGTCCCACTGAATACCCTTAACATCATCATCATCATCATCATCATCATCACCATAAAACTTCAGGTAAATACTCCATAATCTGCCGGTCCTGGTTTTCACTTTGACTTGAGTCCTTTGAGTTCCTTCACCTGGAACCCTGGTTTCCCTGAGGCCAGATTTTCAACTCTTTCAAGTTGGAGCAACATCACAAACAAAGGATTCCAAGATGGTTGCCATAAAAACACTGTTGCTGTTTGTGTGAGTGAAATACTGCGTACATCTTTGTTATTGACCAGAACTGCTAACAACGGCTAACCCAAGATCCATGAATCCATGTTTTTTCAGCTTTATCTCATCTGGAACGCAGTCATGTTTCTCCTAGTTCCAACTTCCGACTTCCAATGTAAATGGAACGCACCATTAGTACGTACTGCCAGAAAATTAGACCTTTATAAGCAGCGACACAGTCAACTGCCACGGCGACCTCTAACGTACAGTATGCTTTCAAACTATCAATTCCTGCCACACTGCATTATGGGTAATTTGCTGTGTGCTGCACACATAACAGGAGGGTCAGCCAATCAAATCGGGGTTATGCGTTAAAGCTCAAAGACTACGCAATCCAAACATAGCTCTTTGTCATATTTTCCCTGTACTTTGACTGCATCCATGGAGCGTGCGACGTCGCCAATGTTTGAGCAACGTTGGCAACTCTTGCTACAACTGAAAAGCTAACCCCCAAAATACACTGGCTACAGAATTGATTGTGCTGCACTCTGATCCACACAACTCCGCCAATTCACACCGCTCGGGTCTCGCGTCCGCCCGCTTCCACACGGCTGGACAACTGGAGTCGCAAGACGAGGTTTTCTTGCGGTTCTTCTCACACAGAAACACACTGTAATGTGTTGTAAACACAACAACCGAACAAACAGGAGCACGCTGGGCGTGCAAGGATTCTTTGTGTGATGTAGTTAAGTGAATATTGATATGTGGTATCAACACGGGATCTTTTATTCTGGAAAGTCAACCAGATGTTTCATTTTCCCACTTCCTCTCCCGCTCGTGCTGAATTCCGCTGAATTCACGTGGCTCTGCTGCGTATCCACTGTGACCTTCTGTCACTGAGTGGACCTGACACGCAGCGTTACACAGACGTTCTGCAACCAGGGGACTTTTGAGGTTATTCACAGGTTCCAAGTCTGTAAGTCAACATATTCCACTATGAGCCACGTGATGTAGATGTTACGATGGACGTACCATCGTTCTGACATCACATACTGTGTGTGTTGACTGCACCTGATCCTGGAAGGTCACAACCTAGGTATGGAATAGAATATGGGATGAGGTACATGCTGTTCAGTGTGGATCATTAGAAACATGATGGTTCCTTGTTTTGGTTTGAATGAAGCCGTGTACGTGTGACTGCAGAGACACCAAATATGGAGACATCTGAAAACACTGCTGTTTCGCTCTTTATTAGAAACTCTGAGGCTTTTTTTTCCACCTTTAAAACGGATAACGCAGTTTTATTTTTTCATTTCCTGATTAGCTCTTATCAAACACAACTCAACTATCAGCCGTGAGAGGAAAGCACAGTAAACACAATTTCATTTTGTTGTGAAATCCCTGCTCTGCTTACTTTCCTCCGAGAGTGTCGAGATTATTGTTCTGGACCTGAAGAAACAACCAGTCACTGATATCTACAGAAATGTCAGATCACCAGCTGCTCATTTTAATCTTCTCCAGATTCCATGAAGCAAATGTCAGAACTCATCTCTGCATTGAGTGGACGGGGTAATGAGCCTCTGGCCTTCCAAATTGATCAGGTCCTCAATCGGTTTGATGTTCAAACAGTGGATCAGCATCACAGTTTCTGACGGACTGTTCTTCTCGCTGACCTTTGCCAAAGCCTTAATGAACCCTCTCTCCTTGGTCTTGTGTGTTTCCAGTGATTCTGTGTTGTGTTCAGGCACATGACACCACTAATGAACCTCTGCCACCTCTCTGATAACAGTCTCTATTATTTTTGTGCCTTCTTAAACTTTGCTCGCATTAAAATTCCACTCTGAGAACAAGAAATAAGAACAATAAAAGTTTTGGGAGGGAGAAGTTAAAATAAAATCATTTGGAAAAACAAGTGACAGAGAAAACAGAGAGAAATAAAGATAAAACACTGCATCTGTGTGAAAACAGCTTCAGCAGATTCACCATAAATCTATAGGACGAGTACAGTGTCGATGAGATTGTGAAACGACTGATCAGTTTAATGATTCCTGCCTCGCGACACAGGCAAGACCTGGTTCAGCAGCATGTGCCACTTTCATTTGGCTATAAAAGCCATAATCGCACCGATCAATAACACTTTGCCTCAACGCAGTTGACACTTTATTTCTATTAAAAGGAACTCGGCGAGGCCGGGATTGGATTTCTGATGTGTTGGTGTTCCACTCAGAGTGACACGACTGTCTGACAGATGCAGGGTTAGCAGCGTTAGCAGGGTTAGCATCTATATGTCTGTCTTTCTATCTCTCTATCTATCTATCTATCAATCTATCTATGAAACAACGTCCTAGTTTATAGAAGTTAACTAAAAAGCAAATTGAGGAGAAAATCTATCTAAAAAATAGCTATATAATAATATAATAATGTCTAACTCAAATAAATAACATACACTAAAATAAGAAAGCTAATGTATCTCAGCTACCTAGCTAGCTAGCTAACAAATAAGACAGCAAACAAAACATTCATAGTTTACAGAAGTTAACAAAAAGCAAATTAACATAAAAATCTATCTAGTTAGCTAGCTAGCTAACGATAACTTAAACTTACTAACTTAAATAGCTAACAAATAAGCAAGCTAATGCCATAGATTCCTAACATGACAAAAAAAATCCATTTATTCTATCTACCTATCTTAGCTAGCTAGCAAACAAATAAGATGGATAACAAGAAATTCCTAGTTAACAAAAGTTACTAGTTAAGAAAGCAAACCGAACTAACTAACACAACAATATTTCTAGTAAATAAACATCCTGACACGTCTGTATGAATAAACTTTATGGTTCGGACCCGATATGAGTGCATACCTTTAAAGTTACCTTTAGCATGGACTGTGTAGCACATCACTTTAATCCGTCGCCCGTTTTCACCATCAATTCATACTTTCCAAACATGTAACTCGGGAGCGGCTCTTTTTATTGCTAGCGCCCGCGACCTGAACTGATGTTTTTTTCTTCTTAACAAGGTCGCGTGCGTCACGTGTGATCGCTGCCAAGTGGAATCCGTGCAGTGGAATGGATTTCTGCTGTCACTGAGACTAAGTTATTCAGGAAGTTTCCCCTCAGAGGGACTCATTGAAATTCAATGGGTACATTAGTTATCTGACTCGGAGGCTGGTGGCGAGCCGAGAGAGAGAGAGAGAGAGAGAGAGACAGAGAGAGAGAGAGAGACAGAGACAGACAGAGAGAGAGAGAGAGACAGACAGAGAGAGGCTGCTGTTTTCCATTTATTTTATCTGACTGGAAACAAGTTTTGTTTCTCGCGAAAATTCATTTCTTTATCGACGGTTTACAGCCCTGAACGCAGCAGAAACAGAGCCATTCATTCAGACTCATTGTCTCCGTCTTTAACATGAGATATATCTGCTATATATATATACATATATATAAATGCATATATATGTATATACATATATATATATATAAATATATGTATATACATAAAGTTCCCAGCACTAAACAACAATCCATGGCAACAATGTGTCGGAGGCGCCTGTCACATTAATGAGGACACGACACAGGAATCCCACACACTCTCATAAATATCTTTGATGGATAATAATTCAGCAGTTTATTATTATTTTTATTTTAACTCACTTCTGTGTCTAACTCTAACTCTCGTTGGCTTTTACTTTTTTAGTTTATTTTGCTCACACAAAAAGCATAAAATCCAAAAAGGGGAAAACAAGGATATTGTTATTTAAAATGAGAGGTGAAGAGGTCACAGGTTCATAAAGAGCAGAGCAAAACAACAAGGAAACAAAAGACCAAAAGACTAAACTTGCACAAATAAGAAAAGGCTATAACAAGTTACTAAGAAATAGCACAATAATATACCGTGTTTAAGACATTCATTAGACCACAACTCAAAGCCACATGTGCCCAAAATCAACTGAAATTATGTTTTTAATTCAATTGTACAAAAAACAGTACTAAAGCACATTATTATTATTTCTTGATTCAGATGTGAAATTATTGTTTTTTTTACTTGCATTCAACAAAAAAAAAGTGAATTCAGTCTGTTATTTGCCAAATAAATAACAATAACACTTTTAGTGTTAAACAAGCCTTTGAAAGATTAATAATAGAATTAAAAATAATAATAAGTGTTATTGGAGACACAAAAAATAATCATTTTTAAAAATGTATTGTATATATAATTGATTTATTTCAGTTTATTCATTAAACAAATGATAAAATAACTGTAAAATGATGTAATATAACAAAAAAGTTCAAGTTAAAGCATCATTTTTACAGCAAAAACTGTAAAATTGTAAGAATTTCATGTTGAAATCATGTAAAATTTAGTCAGGAACATTGTTTTCTTCTATTTTCCCTTAAATCAAAGAAATAGAGAAACATTTTCAGGAGAAAAAAGTCCTATGAAATCAGATCAATCTTTTTCTCCTTCAAATTAAATAAATGTTTAAACTTATTTCATGTTTTTCACTGATTGTTTTTTTCTAATTCTGTTTTCCAGCTGTTTTTGTTTTTAACTTTTGTCGTCGATCGGTTTCTTAAAACTTTTAATTTGACTTTGGCACCAAAAACAAGCTGCAGACATTTTCACCTTCTGTCTTCTGTGAGTCACTGAAGCTTTAAAGGCTAAAATAATTATTTACACCTGCTTCCAGAGGAAAAGGTCACACTTTATTTTAATTGTCCTCACTTATTATGGTATCGACGATTGTTTCACAACTGATCTAAAAGAGTCCTCACATCCCTTCGTTTTGTGTTAACTCGGCAAAAAACAGCCCAATATTAAATTAAATTGATTTAAATGTTCCTGTTTTGAGACGAAGAATCTGCTGAGGGGGAAAAGTAAATCTCGTTTGGTTAGAAAACGTAAATGTGTAGCCAGTAATGTTCCTTAAAATTAAGTACGATGTCTTGCTTTAGTTCTAATAAAACAAAAACTAATAATATTGAAGCAGAAAACCTTCATTAATCGTAAGTATTTTGGACCGGATATTTGTGCCAAGAAGTCATGTGGTCCCACAGGTCCTTGAATGCTTGAAATGTTTGTGAATTAAAAAAAAAAAACATTCCACGGCTTTTAAAAGTTTTAGAAAATTGCCCTAAATAGACATGAGTCATGGAAAGTGCTTGAATTCTGTGCAGTAAAGAAGTGAAGTTGATATTTAGGTAAATGTCTCGCTTGTTTGTTACAACGCCACCTGCTGTTCCACGCCCTGCGTTGCTTAGTGTTCGTAGACGAGGCGACGCAGGACAAACGTGGAGACATCATCACGAGGACAAGTGTTTTGGACACTGTTCAAACAAGAGAGAGAAAATTCCAACATCTCTGTCTCACCAAAGACAAAAGACAAGGACTGACTTTGACTTTGAGGACAATCACTTGTCCAGATGCAGAGCTGCTGCACATCAATAAAATTGGACAAAGACGAGCTCTTTACACGTTGTCTTCCCATCGTAAACTGAGTCAGCACATTCTAGTCCTTGAATTCCAGGGAATTGGACCTGGAAAGTCCTTGAACTCTATGTCAGCAAAAGGCTGTGAGGTCACAGATAATTTTACCTTTGTGAGACAAAATCTAATGAAGTTCATGGTTGAGTCCAAGTCAATGTTTGTACCAAATCTAGAAAGAATTCTCTCATTTTTCACTCACTTCTCTTGAATGGTACGGACCAGACTGTACCAACACTGTGAAAGTGGACTGTGGTGAAACAAAATGTCTGAAAAGTGGAGCGTCTCATGTTGACTGACATCTCAGACACTTATAGAAAGTTTTTCCACTGTTATTGAAAAGGCACTAAACCTAAAAATGTGTTGCAGAACATTTTCTCGTCTGTTTCTAACGAGAAAATGTTCTAACGTTCTCTCCCGTCTTTCTCCATCAATCCATCAACCTCTCTCTCGACCTCATAACAACACGCAGCCTCGGGCTCCTCCATTAAATCTTCATATTTAGCGAGACGTCGTGCGGCGGCGGCGGCAGGAACGCGGCGTCTCTCTTCATTTCGGCTTCCAGGTCGATTCTCCACGCTTTGCATTCCCCTCATTTTCCCCTCCGCGGGATTTATGAGCGGCTCTACTGTATCTGTGACGCAGCCGGGGATCATTAGCGCCGCGAGAGCGGCCGCGCTGGGAGCTAATCTGCCGACATGTAAAGGGCTTAATCCACACTGATCTGAAGATGAACCCAGATCACAGGAGATTAGATCAGGCTTGTTCAAACGCACCCCCACTGCCACACTTGAAGTCTCACATCCAGCGCTCACACTGAACATGAAAGTGGAGACGGGACTCACTTTGAGTCTTTGATAATCCCAGAAATTAAAATTCTTTTAAAGTCAGAAAAACAGGAGGAAAGCAGGAGGATTAGCTGTGAAATGAAGGAAACTGTCGTAGGATTCTGGTTTTCAGCCAAAAACAAACTTGTAACAACTGATTATTGAAGAGCGAGAATTGTTGGGCCTCAATTTAAAGCTGTAATACGTAACAGTTTGCCTCTGTTTTGCAACATGTAACATTATTTTATTTTATTATTGCTGCCATCAGTTCTTCATGAGAAAACAGGCAAAACTATCTGTCCACTTGGTGGCGCACACTCTTGTTTTGGTTAGAAGGGACAGCAAAAAAGACAGTTATGGTAACTGGACACTTGGTCCGCTAGTACCCACATACGTATCGTATGGTGAAGCAGCTCTTGGCGAATATGGAACGTGGAGAGTAAATAAACATACAGTTGGTCAGTCCACATGGTGACACGCGCTGGTTTTTTAAAAGAGACAGCAAAGAAGACGACGGTAACCATGGACACCTGCGTGAGTTTTATGCTAGGTAGTCTGCCAGTAGCCACATATTTAAAGTTTCACGTGTCCTACAAACATCAAAATACCTCCAAGTTCTTTTGTTCAATCAAAAAACGTCTAAAGGTCCAGTGAGTAAGAAACAGTGACCTCTAATGGTGAGACTGCTGCGTGTCAGGAAACTACTCAGGTGTTTGCATAGCTGTAGAAACATGATAGCACAGGATGGCGGCCTCTGTTGTTTTATAGCTAAAGAAACTGAATATTTTTGATTTTATTCACTAAAACAAACACACTTATACAGGTTTTATATTCAAATTCTACCAAAAAATGTTACTCACAGGACCTTTTTGATGTCGCACAGACAAATTCTACCCTCAGCGCCACAGATTATTTACATATAAACATTTATTTTCCCGCCCGACGCTCGTCGAAGTCCGACCTCATCACCTGACGTCGCCGCGGCAGAACAGGGACAAATCTCTGCGGCAGGTTCAACGTCTTAATGGCCGTTACAGCTGCGGATGAATGTCAATGGACGTCGTGCAAATATCTGCAGCGTCCAAACACTTCTGCCTGTGTGGGTGCGTTCACTATTTAATTAGCACATAATTATTGGGTGTTAACTGTGTATTAATAGAAATAAATTCCAGCTCCCTCACTCTTCTGCCTTTATGTGGCAGTTTCATTTATTTTCTCTCTCTCTCTCTCTCTCTCTCTCTCCACTTTGTCTCGTCTCTTTCTTTCTCTCTCTTTGTGTGTGTGTGTGTGTGTGTGTGTGAAAGAGACAGGCTGTTTCCCAGTCTCTACACGTGCGTCTCATCCACAGCAGCCGGCTGTTCGATGAGAACATTCAGCTAAATGTCTGATCGATAGACGCTGGCAGCGCTTCTTGCCTCCACCACCAGAATACTGAGGAGGAGGAGGAGGAGGAGGAGGAAAGGGAGGGAATGGTGGGAGAATGGGGGAGGGGACCGGGGCCCTGAGCCTGTGAACACATGAGTGAATGTATGTACAAACACTACATATGTTTACATTCATGTTAAAAGTCCCATTTTAGTCAGACTAAGACAATAATTCAGTTTAATGTCATGTCAACACATTAGTCGGACTATAATCCAGCTAGTCTTAGTCGGACTAACATACCTGGATCATGTGATTCATAGTCTGATTACACCTGCATGTAAACACTTAGTCAGACTGGAGTCAGACTTGTCCAGAATGTCCTCCCCGCTCTTTGACCCTGAAGTAGACGGACTGTTAGTGGACATCGAGAGACATGTCCAAACAATTTGTCTCACCTTTAACATGTAGAGCTGGTACAAGACATACAGAACCACAGCACCGTCCATTTCACCACGTCAACAGAAACTAGAGCTACAGCGCCACCTTTCTCGCAAGATCCTCCTGATTCCGAGGATTGACCTGATTCTTTTGTTTCTGCTCGGTTTGTGTCTGTCTCAACAAGATTTGTCTATTTGAGGACAGACTGTGGACGTTGAAGAAACTCTGGTTGCAAGGGACTGAAGTTCTGGACCATACCATCCCATTTTACTCTGGTACCCCAAAGTATGGAACAGTTGGGGCTTGTTATTTTGGTACTATTCCTAATGGGAACCATATTGTACCAAACTGAACCGTTGTTCTCGGTGGAAAACGGCTTTGTAGCCAGTACCTGGTTAAGAGGTGTGTGTGTGTGTGTGTGTGTCTGTGTGTGTGTCAAGTGCCGTAAAACAATTTGTGTTTCTCGTGAGACCCAAGACTTTGCAAGACGACCTCCTGATTCTGAGGACTTCTGAGGATTTTGCAAGGCTGGTTTTGTGCTAACAGACAGTAGGGGCAGTGAAGACAGCCGACCCGCAGTCTATCCACAGCAAGACATTTAACTGTCACAGTGACTCTGAAGCTGTTAAATTAGGGTAAAAGAATCCTACATAGCCTCGATAATGGTCTAGAGGTGGATTAATGTTGTCCATAAATGTGTCCCTACAGGTGCAGAAATGTCCTCACTGCTGCACAAAAAATGAACTCAACAAACAGCTGAAGTCTTTGCTCGTCATCCTCATCTCTTCATTCATGTGTGTTCACAATCCTGCTCTCTCTCTGCCATGCCGGGGCGAGCCACATTGATTAAAGCCTCCCTCCTCCTCCCTCTCGCTCTCTCTCTCTCTCTCTCTCTCTCTCTCTGCTGCTCTTTGTTTTGCAGATAGGATCTGACGTTCAGTCGACAGACACAAACAGCAGCTTGTTCAGTCCATTTAGCTGCTGTTTGGTCTGTAGCTACGTTACAGTCTTATCACGGGAGTCGTTGGCGAAACCAGCGCTAATAAACTGATAAAACCTCCGGCTATTGATTCTGACCTCAAACAGGCCCGGCTCTGCCCAACAGTCTGGCCACTGATAATTGGTACCAAGCGAAATGGTTTCAACTTTTGGAAGAGATCCCGAACGTTTGGAACGGACACATCAGACGAAACATAAACTTAAATGTTTCTGAATTAAAAAAATAAAACTAAATCTATGTCTGCAGCTGTAAATGTGAATTTCACTGGAGTTTTGAGGAAATAAAAGTGATAATAACGTTTCATGGTTATGAAACAGCATAAATGATGCATTTTATTACACATCATGTGTTTCAAAAGGATCCACAATCACTAAAATGTTGCAAAAATGTTAAAACTGTGTTGTGGAGCAGGCTGGAATATGACTGAAAACACAAAGAAGTGTCAACAGTTTCACTTTGTACTTCTGAAAAACCTGCTTGATGAAAATAAATCAGCTTTTATTTCATGGTGTGACGAAGCTGTGAGTAAGATGTTTCATTTTAGACAAAAACCCCAGAAAGATTAGCATCACAATATCGTCTGCATAGAAACACAACATTAAATCTGCTGCAAAAAACATGTCACTAAATCTCACGACTCCTCCTTAAATATTTTAAATCACTACAATATTTTCCGAAAAATCTGTACAAAGAAATATTTAATTCTGTCAAATGCTTTGTTTTTCTACAAAATGAAGTTAAAATCAATATTTTTCAGGGAAAATAAATGTGTGAAAATACACTGTAAAGACCAAATGAATAATGTGCAGATCAAAACTCATGAGTTATTTCACGATTAACTTAAATTAAGGTAAATGTTCTTTTTTTCCCCCTCTTATCAAAATTGACTTTGATTTTAAAACTTCCTGCTCTGCAGTTTCATTTTTATCAACACAAGAGTGTATGACTTTGATGGCAGAAAAACTACAATATATTCTGTGTTGTTTAAAACAAAAATCATACTTACATTTACACAAATGACAATTCCAATTAGAAGCCAATAATATCTTATTTTTATTGACAATTATGAGAGTCAGTAAATGATCTTAATTTATGACTTAATTTCTGCTCACGATCTCAGTTTTTAAAGCATCCTCCTGTGACTTTACCTTCCAGGTCTAGATCTGAAATAAAACAGCTTGTGAATGACTTTAAATAATCTTAAAAAAAATGTCATTAAACACATAATTTTTCCCTGAAAAACTGTTTTAGATCAAATTATCTGCGCAGTCATTTTCCTCAACACTAACCCAGCAGCGCGTGCTAATGAGCAACATTTAAATTAAAATTCCACGAAGTTACCCCCAATTATACGATGATTAAAAAAACCCGGCGGAGCAAACACAGAGGCCACTTCTTTTTTCACTTTCTGTGATTTTTGTTCTGCAGTGCGACGACGATGAAGCTGATCCAATTAATTATCGTTACAATGTGCTGATTCATTTATGCTCGTTTAAGAGAATTAGCATTTTGTTACGTAGAGTTTAAAGAGAAATGACAAAATGACAAGTACCGTCTCAATATTGTCAAAGAACACTTTGCACGAGGCAAATCAAATATCGATTTAATCATTCAAAAATATTGCATTTTATTGTTTGAAAATACACGTGTTCTTGGCACTCCCTGATTTGTTCTTTTTCTGCACAAATATTTGTGCAGAATATTTGTGTCAATATTGTGTGAAAATATTGACACAAATCTAATTCCATAGAGGACATTCTCCATCTGCTGCAGTCTCCAGTCTCACCATTAGAGGTCACCAATTATCACGTAATGGATGCTTGACTGGTTCCTCTCTCCTCCGCTGGCTCTCGTTTGAGTTTAGAATTCAATTTAAAATGTTATCACTTTCATTTAATGGATTAACTCCCTCTCATTGAACTGACCTTTAAAAATCTACTCATCACAAACTTTCAAAAGCAGAACTTTCACACCACGCGCTCGGTTTTCTGCCGACGACTCACCTCATTATCACGACCGCGTGGGATTTTTTTTTTACAGTGTCTGCAGCTGTATATAATAGTTTGACGGGTCATTTTCACGTAGTTTCATCTCATATTTGCCCTTTTATATTTATATATGTCCGTAAAATGAACCACAAAACTCAGTCAGAGGCTTTTTTTGCCACTGCAGATCAGATTTGATAAACATCGTGTTATAAAAACAAAGATGGAGAATTTGTACAAAGTAAATGCCTCAGGGTTTTATGTTCATAAAACGTATTGAAAATTTCTATATTATGAATATGTTAGTAGCACAGTGGTTCCCAAACACTGGGTCGGGACCCACATATGGGTCACGGGAGAGAATTTTGTCAACCTCTCAGTTCAGATTTATCTGTATGTGTTTAGCAAGAAAATGCTACGCTACAACAACAAAACATACACATCCCACCTTCTGTCCAGCCCTCTCATCAAAGCTCCACCCACAAAGCAAACACAGGAAGTTGCTGTCTGGAGTTAAACTCGCTTAACCAAACTTTAAGCTTAGCTGACAACTTTATTTGTTGATCACTTTTAGGACGTGAAAAGAATTCCAACAAACAAACCCAAGGTTTAAATAAACGCTGTGATTCAGGCTTTTCTAGTAAGTGTGTAAAACTTTAGTTTTTGTTTAATTGGGGAAACAAACTTGGCTTTTAAATTGACCATAAACCATTGTGTGTGTGTGTGTGTGTGTGACATCAGACACGTAAACATAAACATCTCTCAGATAATTACTGTGTTTCCATTAAAGACGCAAACATAAACCTAATGAGCTTTTGTGTGCGTCTCATTTTCTTTTGTCTCCGAGTTGAAATAACGACAGAGATAATTATTTTGTTTGAGCTGTGTGTGTGCGTGTGTGTGCGTGTGTGTGTGTGTGTGTGTGTGTGAGTGAGATCGTCCACGTCCATTAAACTGTTGAATGTTGGTGTTTTATTCCTGGCGTCACCATAGAACTCCAGACCTTCTCTTCTGACCTCGTTAGTCAAACACCAACAGGACACTTTCTTAGGCTCTGATTGTGTGGGATTAGCTCGGCTGTTCAGTTTTTGCTGAACTCATAAACCCAATAATTTAAATGTCATTGTTAGTGTTTGAATTTAAAACTCAATAAATAGCTTTCTGTGTTTCCTGGAAATAGTGTCACTGTTAATAACCGAGAGTAAAAGAGGCCACGAGGCAAAGTATCATTAAAATTTTAAAATCCACTCTGTGGTGAACTGGGAGCAATTAAATGTGTTTAAAAGTCGACTTCTTTGTTACCGACTGTTTGACCCGCAGGTTTATTTTTTAATCAGATCAGGTTTGTTTGATTTTATGGACTGTGAATAAAACGGAACATCCAAGGTTTGAATCTAACGTGGGAGTGGCTTCTCTCTCACTCATCTGAATCTGAATATTTGGACTGATTGATAATGTGTCACTGCTCATTTGATCAGTCAGTACCACCCACTGTGTAACGGGGGTTGGGTCGAACCATAAAACTCTATGGTCGACACAGTTTGACTCAGTTTTTACTCTGTGTTTTTTTCTGAGAGGAAATCAGCGGCTCAGATCAACAGCAGAGTCTGTGTGTGTTCATCCAAGAACGGATATTAATGTCGGACAGGAAATTAAAAGCTGGGTCTTTGTGTGTGTGTGTGTGTGTGTGTGTGTGTGTGTTCCCAAATTCGCACAATAGCTCATTAACCATTTTGTCCAACATGAAACATTTCCAGTTCCCTTCTCTTTGTGTTTGTATATTTCTGTTGAGGTCTGAATTAAAAGACGGTTTTAGGTGACATATATTTGCAATTATTTGGGCAATAAACCTTACAGTGTAGTCCTATAGTAGTTTATAGTTATAAACAGTATAAATATACAGTGCAAAAACTAATTTATTAGACCACCACCCCACTGTGAGGTTTATGCCACAGTTGCCCCTAAATTAACAGCATTAGTAATTAGTAGTTTGTGTAATGGTTAATACACCAGTCCTTCTCACAGTGAGTTGACTTAATTAACTGTGTTATTTGCCAAATAAATAACAATAGCATTGTTCGTTTTAAACACGTTTTTGAAAGATTTGTAAAATATTGATGTTTTTCTCATTTTTTATGGACAGGTGGTCTAATAATTTTGTGAAACATTGTGGTACTAACTGTCCATCACATGACAAATGGTCTCTTTCAGTCCCTTACAGACCAAGTCTGGATCCATAAATTCATGCTTCTGGTTGACATTTTCCCAGCCTTTTACTTAAGATTTATGTTTATATGTTTTTTGGTAACATGCAAAAAAAATGCTGCGATTTATATATTTCTCCACACAAAATTTTGGGTGTGGCTGATATGTTGATAAAAATGAAGATGGTGGACCTTTAAAAATGTAACTTTATAATGGTTGTTGTGTTTTTTAGGGGACCGTCGTCTGTAGATCATTTTGTCTGTGTACATGTGTTTCATATTCATGCATGAATTATGTTAAGATGGTGTATATTTATTTGATCTCGTTATTTCCAGCTCAGCTCCTACAGTAAGGAAAAAAACAAGTGTTACACTCAAAAGTGTTAAGCGCAAAAAATGTCCTATTGGAAAACCATTCCAACTCCATTTTTTGACCTCACTTCCATTAAAAGCATAACACGTGTATTCTATTATTATTATTATTATTATTATCTGCGTGGTCAATCTGGGCTTCTGCCTTGGAAACTGATAATTTTTACTACTCTCCACCAGATGGCGTTATTTTTTTGGAGCTGCCTGCCCCTGTAACTTTACTGTTATTATTGTTAAGGGTCATGGAACTGCTGCACTCCCCGAGTTTACATGAGGAGGACCACTGGTGGTACAGGTACCACAGTTTGAGAACCATGGTGTTAGATAATATGTGTGGTGGGTGTCTTGTCCTGTTATATTTTTGTTACTTTTTT